>NW_028262330.1:13600000-13761788 GCF_047370975.1 Nipponia nippon | reverse complement strand
AGATTCCGATTTTAAAATCTATATGCTGCTCTTATCCAAAGTCTGTCACTAGGCAAAGGCCCGACATTTACTTACTATGTAATCATTGTCCTCATCTTTGGGACCTTCGCTGTAATACACACGGTAAGCTTTCGCCACTTGGTCAATCTGTGCCTTGGTACCAGTCAACCCGATCAGCTTCGGAGAAAATTCTAGATAGGAAGACGACATTTAGACATTTTAGTGAAAAGAATGCCATCAAGAGCCTCCTTTTCAGTGCTCTGTATTGCATGCTATAAGATACCAGGGAAGGAAACATGAATACCTTTAACGTATCTGGCAATGGCTTCTTCGTCGTCCCTCTCGGGATCAATAGTGATGAAGAGTGGGGTCAGATTAGGCAAAGATGGAATTCTATCTATGACATTAACAATTATTATTTTTCTTAGAAAAACAAAAACCATTTCTCACCTCCCTTCAAATGAACTCACAGCCAAGGTACCGTAACATCAATTCAAGCCCACACTAAGTGAAAAAAAAAGACTGTTTTGTGCAGCTTAATTTATGTAATTTTTGAATGAAGCAAATGCCATGAAATCCAACGCTCTGTGCCTGTGCTGGGTGCAGCTACGCTTCCAGCCTCTCAGCTGGAGACCCTGCCCTGCTTAGGAGAGATGGCAAATTGGCTCTGATGCAGAAAATGCATGATGCACGTGTCAAAGCGCAACGGTCAACACAATGAAAGCACGCCTGTGATGGCGGAGCGGGAGGATAGGTGAAGACACAATTCAGGCTCTTTTCCTCAAGTTCCAGCCATAGCCTTCACTAGATTTTCTTCACTTTAGTCCACCCTCCCGCTTGCTCGGTTACTATTATCCCTGCTCTGTAACTCTTCAGGACCTGCAGGCTGAGAAAACCACCTCTCCCACACAGCCTTCCCCTAACCTCAGTTACAGTCACTCTCAGAAGAGACTGTCACAGAGACTTGTTCTCAGAATGAATAAAACAGAGGGGAAAAAAATCCTAATACGCCCCACAAGCACTTCTTGGCAAAAACACAACGCAAGGGCACCGTTCCCTGTAACCTGCCACCATCACGTTTTATTACCAAGAAGTCCCCTGTTGCAGAAAGATCAGAGCTGTCATGCTCTAAGTATCAGATCCTAGTGACCGGTAGATTGATGTATCACTTAGCAATTAATTCAACTACTGAATAGTAGTCAACAGCATCTTTTAAAGAAGATCATCAGTTATTAGCATTTGCGACATTTTACCGCAATAAACCTAGACTTCCCATAAACAGGACCCCTACGCCAACCGAATTCCCATACCAATTTCATCTACCACTTCAATCATTTTCTCCAGTTCATCAGGACAGATGTCAGGGCAGTGTGTGAAGCCAAAGTAGATCAGCACCCACTGGCCGATGTAGTCCTTGCTGGTCTTGGGCTGTCCCTCGTGGCTGACGAGTGAGAAGGGCCCTCCTAGCAGCGGTTTCCCAATGCCTCGGTTTCGTTCCTTCTCCAGCTCTACAAAAAACAAGAGGGGATCAAACACATCCATGCCACAATCCACGCTGCTTCCCAAGCGAGCCTCGCAGAGGCACGGCCCAGGGCGTGGAAACGTCGAGATCTACCAACGCCCACCGTGCAGAAGCCTGATGTGGACAAGACTTCCAAAAAACATTCCATTTTGGGCAAAACCAAATATATCACTAAACTCCTTTGAAATATAACAATGTCTTTGTCATCTGATTGTATTTTTATCCAAAAATAAGAAAGAAAAAAAAAAGAGAAAGAAGGGTCCTTGGCTTGGTGTGAAACAGAAAAATTAGCATCCTTTGCAAACTGAACATATCCTAAAAGCTGTAATATCTCTGATTTTCAACACAAAAAAACATGAAAATGAAATGCGTGAGCAGTCACTGCAAGAGAGGGGAACGCACGCGTACGCTACACAGAGGGAAACCAACGTGCAGAGAAAACCCCACCTCCGTGTCTGTGCTGCATCGTGCGTGATCAAATGCAACCACTCTGAGAGCAGAAGCATATTTAAGAATTTTAAAACGCTTAACCTTGAAGCTTTTTTAGAATTTTTGGAAATTTTCCGTGGCAGTTATGGACACACAGGCACGAAGCGGCACTGTGCGAAGCGTGACGTGATTCAGCGGGATGCCGAAGCGGGTAAGATACATCTGAATACAAAAAAAATACATCAAATACAAAATACGACGCTCCTGCTGCTTCTCCCGCCCGGCCGCACGCCGGCGGCCTCAGGCGGGAAGGCTCCGGTCCTTCCCCCCCCGCACTCACCCTCTTCCTTCCACCGCTTCACCTTCTTCATGCCGGCAAGCAGCCCCCCGCACAGCACGAAGGTGGCCGCCAGCGACCGCCACGACACCAGCTGCTGAGGAGAAGCTGTTTAGTGACTGAAAACGGACGGGAGACGGCACGGCGCGGCGCGGCGCGGCCCGGCCCCGCCGCCCCGGGCTCCCTCACTCACCCTCCTCTGCGCGCCCGGCCGCGGGCCGCTGCCCGGAGGCAGGCGGGACAGCGGGCGGCTGCCGGGCGCGGGCAGCGTCGCCCAGCCCCTCACCGGCCGCCCAGGGCGGCCGGTGAGGGGCTGGGCGACGCTGCCCGCGCCCGGCAGCCGCCAGTGCGGCGCTACCCGCCAGCAGCGCAGCGCCGCCGCCGCCATCTTGTCCCCCGCTCTTCCGTGCCCGCCTCTTCCGCCCCCCTCACCGGGGAGCGGCCGCCATGGAGGCGGTGCCGCTCTTCTGCTTCGGTGTCATCGCGGACATCCAGTACGCGGACGCGGAGGACGGTTACAACTTCGGCGGGTACCGGCGGCGGTATTACCGGCAGAGCCTTGAGCGGCTGCGGGACGCTGTGGAAACGTGGGCCGCCGAGAGGCCACCGCTCGCCTTCGTGCTGCAGCTGGGCGACAGCATCGATGGCCTCAACGCCCAGAGGGGCGAGGCCGAGGGTGCCTTGGGGCAGGTGCTGGCAGCGCTGGGGCGGCTGCCGGTGCCGGTGCATCACGCGTGGGGCAACCACGAGTTTTATAACTTCAGCCGAGCCCGCCTGGCGCGCACCGGCCTCAACAGCCGTCCCGCTGGGGCCATGGCCGGCCTGCCCGCCGGCGACTGCCAGGCCTATCACTTCAGCCCGGCCGCGCGGTTCCGTGTCGTCGTGCTCGATGCCTACGACCTGAGCATCCTGGGCAGGGAGCCAGACAGCCCCCGCTACCGGGAGTCCCTGCGGCTGCTGCGGGAGAAGAACCCCAATGACAACCTCAACAGCCCCGCAGGTACCCCCCATCTCGACCCGTCGGCAGGGAGCACGGGCGGCTGAACGCCCGCTTCCCAGAGCAATGAGGCAGCTCCCGGGGCTGACATCTGGTTGCCGGGGGTGCTGAGGCACGTGCCCCGTTTCTGCCCACCTCCTCCGCCTCCCTGCTGCGAGCCAGTCAGTGGGTCTCTGGGCGGGCACAGAAGATGCTCCCCCATACCCGTGACACTGCCCTGGTGATTTTGGGATGGGTTTATTTTGGGATGGGTTTATGTTGTGCTGTGCGCCCGGCAGTATCAGAACAAAAGTCAGCTGTTGGTGCAGCTGCTGTTGCAGAGCATCGAGTAATGCCCACCCTATCCCATGCCGGGGGGGGGACCCAAGAGTGGAAATCCTGTGCGAGCTGCGTGACTAAAACCCCTGAAAACACTAACAAATAGTTTTCTCTTGTTTGTCCAAGGAGGCTGGAGTTTTGATCCAAGAGATGAAAAAAAAAAAAAAGGTTATAAGAGTAAATCATCTATCGTAAGCAGACTTACATAAGGCAGGCAAATAGGGGAGCCACGAGAGGTGCGTGCACCTCTGCCTAACCTTCTTCTTCATTGCAGGACTCGAAGAACCTCGGTTTGTAGAGTTTAACGGAGGATTTAGCCAAGCCCAGCTGGACTGGTTCGATGAAGTCCTCAAGTTCTCTGACGAAAACCAAGAAAAAGTTATAGTTATGGGTAGGTGGATATGGGGGATATATGGGGATAGATGCAAAAAAAGTCATGTAGCCAACGTATGTTAGCTGAGGAAAACACGTAGCAGCTTTGTAGCTCGACTGAGGTACGCGTATAACCTGTGAAGTAGGAGAATAGCAACCGTGTCTCACATTCAGGTGAGCTTTCTGTATCCAGTTAGATGTCTGAACTTCCCAGCAACGAAGGCAGAGCTTGGCTACACTTAAAGTAACTCTCCTGCTTCTTTCCCTCTCAACTGCAGGTCATCTGCCCATTCATCCAGATGCTTCAGACAGAGTTTGCCTAGCCTGGAATTACGAAGATGCCCTTTCGGTCATACACTCCCATCAGTGCGTGGTCTGCTTTCTTGCAGGGCACCTGCACGACGGTGGCTATTGTTTAGACTCTCATGGAGTTCATCATCTGACTTTGGAGGGGGTTATTGAAACTCCACCAGAAAGCAATGCCTTTGGAACTATTTATGTCTATGAAGATAAAATGATACTAAAGGGAAGGGGCAGAATTTCAGACAGAGTTATGCATTTCTGAAAATGGTAAGCACATACAAATTGCTCTTCTTCAGTAAGTACTCGGACAAAAAAGCAGGGGATTCAGCTTATTATTTGCTTGTGTAAAGATGTGCATGGCTGATCCTTATAGCTTTACCTCAAACATTTTTCTCTTGGATACAGAATTTTAGAAATTATGTGTCTGTAAGAAAACAGACCTAGTTTCTTCGTGGAGAACGGAGAAGGCCAGTAACCATGTTTGAAATAAATATACTTGAATGCAGAACGTTGACTGGAAACACCCAATCCTTTACCGGATTGTTACTTACTGTGAAAAAATGCAAACTGTATTATTAATATTGTCAAAAAAGCCACTTCTTTTATATCAGTCAGAATTAAAGCATGCGGAATTGTACCTGCCCAGCTGCATTTCAATTTTTTTTTTTTTTTTAACATCATAGTCAATAATGTCTCATGGCTGGCAGAATTAGCCCGCCCTGTAGCCTAGTGCAGTCTTCTTAACGTTGCTTTAAAAGACTAAAGTAACCTTCAAAAAAAGCTAAGCCCAAGGAAAATGGAGACCATCTATGCTACATCATGTAACGCTGCAGATAGGCCCGCTGGGATCTACGTGTGCGCAGCTGTATGAGCCTGCAGCAGTACTGAGCGAAGACGCCCTGATGTGGAAGGATCTAAAGCATGTTGCTGTGCTCTCCCAGCCAGCTTGCCTGTCCAGTGTATCCACCTGTGCCTCCTTCTCCAGGATTTGTAGCGGTGGAACACGCTTACTGTCGCTGGGCTGCTGTGTGGGTTCTGCTTTCCAGGAACAGAAATTCTGTGAAAGGCAGAGTTGTGATAGTGACCACATCTGCTGGTGGCAGCCTTGAGTAAACATCTCACAGAAAATAAAAGATACGGAAGCTTTCATTGAATTTCCTTTAGAAAAATAGTGTTTATTATTCTATAAAACCAGTAATTTACAGTTAATAGCAAAAATATTTCTTCAGATATATTCTACAAATGATTTTAGTGTAGGAACAGAAATACAGACTGCTCAACTTTGCAATTAGTCTCAATGGACTATCCAGGCAGATATCTGCAAGTTTTATGGCTGTAAATAGTCATTTATTGAAACAAAGCGTTTGCTTTACTTTTCCCTTATGTTACAGAACAGTAGATTTCCCAGGGTACGAGGTGGTTGGAGAGTGATGCAGGGATGCCAGGATATCTTGAACATACCCTTAGAACACACATTAGACCAACAGTGCTTTGAAAATGTACAGAGAAGCCAGCTGAACAACAGTTGCCATAGAAAAATTCTCCACTCAGATTTGACAGTGTTCCTCAATGTTTTTAACAAATCTCAAACCGCGCTGCTGGAAGCAGCCAGGCATTCTTGGGTCCTATCAAACCAATACTAACCTTTCATTGAGAACCAAAAGCAAAGGCAAGTAAGGTCAGAATATTTATTCTATACTTTCTCCCACCCAATTAAATCACCGTTTTACAGTGCGTTGGCCAAGATGCTCGCATCTCTTTGTTCACATAAATGTACAGCCACGAAACAAAGGGGAAGAGGGCAACCAGGATTGCAGCAATCAAGCGAACTCCACCCAGTGGGCTCCTATAAAGAAGCAAATGCAACAGAGCTATCAAATCAGACTGCTACGAAACATTCACACCTGGCTGCAGGTGGAAAGACAGCCGAGAGCCTTTGGCCACATCAATGTAGCTCCTATGGATGCATCAGCAGAGTCCTTTACTGGAGAGGCACCACATGCCAGCAGAAAAAGTTCTTCTGCCACCTCAGGCTACATAAACCAGGTGAGACAATAAAAGCAACCCACGTGCCCAGAGCATCTGTGATGTGTTTTCCCAGCACAAAGGCACTGTTTGGCAGATTGGGATTTTTCATGCTCCCAGCTAACAGGAATTTAGCAAAAACTGCTGTAGCACAGTCCTCTGAAGGGGCTGGAGGAGAAAAGTGTGGAGCCGCTGCAGCCAAGCCACCACGCAGAGCCTTCTGCCAGCTCTGCCTGCATCACTCGCCTGCTCCGGTGGACGCAGCAGACACCAGTACAGAGACCCTCACTGCAAAGTTCTGTAAATTGGGAGCAATGGCAGAAATGGCTTTGCAGTTCATTAGCAGTTGTAGCCAACACTCACTAGCCTGTTCCACGGAAGGGGCGCGCTGTCCTTAGGCAAAGGGAGAACGTCCCCTGCCCATTATGGCAGGCAGAGCAAAAAAAATGTTTTGTGTACCTTTACTTTCCCCGACAGACTTATCTGTGCAAGATCCTACAGGCTGTAGCACCAGTACTACTGCTTAGGTATCTCAGAAGGTTCAGACGGTGGCATGAAGCAAGCAGCCAAAATCAACTATGTGTTTTCAAGAAGCTAGTCACCAAATGTGAACATGTGAATGGATTAAAAAAAAAAAAAGGAAACAAAACTTACTTTGCTGAACTGCGACAGAGACTCATCCATATTGTAATAATCACCAGACCAAACAACTCTCTAAAAAGTCAAACAAAAAACAGATCGGAAAATAATACCAGCAGATGTTTACTTTTAAAAAATACAAATTTTGCCTCCAAAACAGTAGTGTCTGCTCCTTTGGAGAAGTTCAATATATTTTACTAGGATTATAATTATAAAGGTATTTACATGGAATAACTTTGCTTCTCACCACAAATCTATACACGCATGTGACCCAGCCATACAGCTGCAGAAATTCCTGCTTCCGCTTTTTGTTCTGCTGCCAAACTTCTATTCCACAGCGCATTTCCCTCGTTAACACAGAGCCAAGCAGCACCCCAGTATTCCAGCCCGTAGACAGCCGCAAGAGCTGCCAGCGCTTCACCTCAGTACTGTGCAAGCACCTACTTTAGGCAACAACCCAATGTCCAGGTGAGAAATCCTCCCTCCCCTCAATTCCTGGCAGCTCAGAGGACTCAGCAGCCCGTGCCAGATAAACATGCGTATGGTATCACCTCAAGTGTTTTTAAAACATTAATTCCCATTCCTACAACTGCAGCAAGAGAACACAGAACTGTGCCCTCGTCTTCGAAAGCCAGAACTGCCCGCAGTTAAATCTCACTGCCACCATCAGGCAAGCAGCCACGACTGTTCACTCTCCCTTCAGCTCTTTCGTCCAAGAGATGGCTGGTTTGGAGCACGACGGTCCCTCCTCCTCCCTTTGGCTCCCCTGGACCAACGGCACTCACTGCAGCAGCCCAGCAAACAGAGTTTAGCAGGGTGACCACCTGGTCAGGAGATGGCCTGGCGTTGCTGAATTCGTGCAGGGGAAAATAAAAATCACTGCTTACCTGCCTTCCTCTTCGTGCAAAATGTTTCCTTGAGCGTAAGCAAACAAAGTGCAAGCCAAGGCAACGATCCCAACAATACAACCAGCAGAATGAAGGTCACAGAGGCTCCTCCAAACGCCATTATCTGAGGAAACAAATAGGCTGCCAGCAACTGCAATGTAGCATGAAGTAAACCCTATAAATCAAAAAGCAATTGAATCGCTAAAAAAGATGTCTCCAGCAAACACATCTTAGGCAGGAAGACGGAATTCATACCAGCATCTTTATGACCAGGGAAATCTGCTAAAAAGGGCTGGTGAAAATAAACACCAGTGGCTTGGGGCTTGCTTTCCTAGGAATGCAACGTCTTGGCAGCAGCACCTCAATGAAAACAGTTTCCTATTCTCTCCAGCAAACAAAACAGGCTCCAGCATTCAACACGCATGGGGAAAAAAAAAAAAAAAATCACAAGGTGGATTGCAAATGGAAATTCTCTTAAGCAGGAGGAGCGGCCTTTCCAGAGCCGACAGCCATAACCGGGCACTCGGCGTGCCCCCAGAGGGCCACCGGAGGCCAGGGGCGCGAGCCCCAGCTCCCAGCCAGCCCTCAGGGGAACCCAGCGACCCCCACGCTGCCGGGAGCGTCTTCCCTCACGCTCCCTGATGAGCCTCCGCCGCAGCTTTTGCCCGTGACGACGAGCAACGCTGATGACATCTCTGCCTGGGGACTGATGTTTTGAAACAGAGAAACACAGATGATGTGAAATATCCGAATGGGCCCACAGATTCCTGTGGTTTTCCATGGCCGTTCCCAGGGCTCGCGGGGGAGAGGTGAGCAAACGCCACAGGCAGTTCTCGCTGATCTCAGCAATGGCAACAGCGAAAACTGTGAAGTTAAAAGCAGGCTTTTCTGGGCCCTGACCCCTCCAGGCATGCATTAAAGGTGATGAGCTGCCAAAATTCAAGAGCTCAGCGTGACCCAGCGTTGTAATCGATTCCCCGTGTGGCTGAACTTACTGCAGCTCAGCGGAGGCAGCATCTGGGTCTTCCACAGACTTGAATGGCAAATATCCCTTGGTGAATTGACAGAAATGTCTGGTTATACAACAGTTGTGCTATTTTCATCTCTGTTTTCCACAGATCTTGGCACAAGTAACAAAAACCTACTCGGGAGTTTAACGTGCAGATTCTCTTGACCAGCCAAATGCCAGTATGTTGAAGCTACACCTATCACACAAATAAACCTCCCCTGAAATGTTCAAAACCACAGGCAACCAACGCTCATGGGTTTTGGCTTTACGAATGCTGCCGCTTTAGATGCTTAAGGTAGCCTGAATGCTGAGAACCTGCAATGGTGTGATTTGTGACCACTGCGTGCACCCTTGAAGATGGTCTTTTTTGGCCCAAGCGTGGTTTTAGTTTATTCATGTAAGTATTCATCCAGAAAAGATCCAGTCACTTTGTGTATATAAAATGTCATTATTTTAAAATTATTTCTACCGGATGAAAATACAAAAAATGAACTATCTTCTGGAGTCCTGGACCAAACCTGATCCCACTGATTCTCTCAGCCTGGGATGCGGCATTAGCCCCCTTCGCGTACGCCCTTGGAAACTCAGCCACTGCGCTGAAGCCTCCAAATGTCCCCAGCGCTGCCGCGCGCGCTGCGGGGTAGCTGCAGTACTCGGTCCTGAACGGGACCTTCAGCTCTGTCGAAGGACTGCGCAGAGCTCGGCTGCTCCGCTATGAGGCAGATGAGCAAAACCGCAGATGTACAACAAGGAAACAAAGTGAATTAACGTGCTAACGTCAACACTGGAGCCATGTCCAGAGCACGCTCCCAGGCTTGTGCTCCGCTCAGGCTTTGAGCGCTGGGACCGGGGTGCAAAGGTAAGGCCAGGCCAGCAGCAGGCCTTTGTGCAGGGCTCCTCCGTTCCCCTGCAGCGCGTCCAGCCACCAGCACTAAACCACTGACCACTGTTTGTAGAAGCAGGTCCCATGGCTTTTTGCCCTCAAAAGGTAGGGACGTGTTTCCACGCGGCTTGATCGTAACCTGTGATTCAATAAAATAAAAAAAAAAAAATCCTTTCGGGGGCAAAATTTGAGCAAAGACTCTGTTTTGCACATCAATATCGTACCTGTTATTGAAGGGTTAATGCTGACAAGCAGCGTCAGGGCAGCTGGCACTAAGTAGACCACCTGTTAATGGGACAGAAGTCTGCTCTGCAGCAAACCTGTGCAAGGTGAGGAAGCAGAAGCCCATCCTCCCAGCAGTCTGCCAGATGCACGACAGCTGCCAGCCCCTCTCCCCCTGCACGCCCTGGCGCTGCGAGTGCTCATCTTCACCGCGCCCCCGAACTCCCGGGCCATCAGCTGGCTGCCAGCCCTTGGTCCTCAGCTGCTGGGTCACCGGGGCCTCGCTGCCCACCCAGCCCGCGGCACGGCCCCTTGCGCCACATCCCCGTCCCCAGGGACCCCCCCGCGGCTCCCCTGGGAGCCGGAGCGCCCTTTGCTGCTCTCAGCTGGGCTCACCCGCGCCAGGGGGTCCCCCCGCACAGGGGACAGCCCCTGCCCACCCAGCAGCTCCTCTGACACGCAAGACGCCCCCCCTTGCCCCTCAGCTCAAGCCCTGCAGCCAGGGCCGCCGGGCTGCTCCTGTGCCCCAGAAAGGGCTGGCAAAGCGGGCAGGGAAGAGGGCTTCCCTCCAGATCTCCCCTCCAGGCCGCGGCGGCCCCGCCGAGCCCAGCAGGGGTGGCGCTGGGACGGGAGCTCGCCCGGGCGGGGGCCGGGGGAACCGGAGCAGCTCCGTGCGCTCCGCGCAGGGAACCAACGCTCTGCAGGGGGCCGCTGCGAATCCGGACCGAAAGGAGGGGGATCCTGGAAGCACGGTCGGATTCCGGCCGTCGCTGCAGTGGTTTCCCGGAGCCTGCTTGCTCTTCGGCTGCAGCGGGGATGGGCGCAGCGGAGCGGGGCCGCGGCCGCCGGGACACCCGGGGCAGGCGCCGGCCGGCGGAGCCGCGGAAGAAGGAAGGGCCGCCCCCGGCGCCCGCCCCGCTCCAGCCGCCCGGCGGGGAGCGCGGCCCGTACTCACTGTCCACAGCCCGGCGTCGGGGTCGTTCACCTGCAGCGAGGAGGCGGGCACTGAGACCCCGCGGCCGCCGCCCCGGCCGGGGCCGCGCTCCGCGGGAGGGGAGCGGAGGGGAGGAGAGCGGAGCGGAGCGGGGCCGCCCGCCGCCCCCAGCCCGGCCCCGCCCTCACCTGCACGGCGGCCGCCAGCCCGAAGAAGGCGGCCATCAGCAGGTTGCAGAGCCGCCACAGCCGCCCCGCCATGGCCACGGCCGCCTCCGCCCCCGCCGGGCGGGGCGGGGCCGGAGGGGCGGGGCCGGGCCGGAGGGGCGGGGCTGGCCGCCGGGCGCGGCTGCCGGCGCGGCGGGCGCGGGCTCCCCCGTCGCTGATCTCTGAGAGGGGACCGAAATCCGCTTGGTTTCAAAGTGGAGCCAAAAGGCAGAGCGGCGCGGCGCTGGTTACAGCACGCGTATCCCGGTAATGACGGAGGGCGAGGGTTCTCCTGCCCTTCAGCGGCTGCGTCACCGAACGCCAGCCCGTCTGCAGGTGAGCAGGCCAGCCATCAGCGAGCGCCGGTGCCGAATGAGCCCAAGTCCGTCCTGGGCTCCGCGCGTGACCAGCACGTTGCAGGGAGTTATGGTTCCCTCTTTGTCTACCTGCAACTTTCGGTCCTGCCCAGGGTCCCCAGTGAGGAAGGACGTGCAGGCCTGGGTTGGGGTCCTGCAGACAGCGGCCGGGATGGTCGGGAGCCCAGAGAACGTGGCCTCTGAGCAGAAGTGGGCAAAGAGGAAGGAAAATCCAGCAGTAACGTGTCACTGCCTGTGGGGTGGGCGCAGAGGTGGCAGAGCCGTGTTTTCCTCGCTGGCGTCGGGTGATACACCAAGGGGCAGTGGCCACAAACGGTGGCTTGGAAGGTTTTGACTGGACATTAGAGCAATGTCCTCATCAGGAGGGTCGTGCAGCCTGCAACAGGCAACCCAGACAGGCTGCGTGATCTCCATCCTTGGGGATTTCCAAGGCTTACCTAGGCAAAGCCATGGCTCACCTGATCTGATGTTGTGACAATCTTGCCTCAGTTGGGCTGTTGGACTCGAGACCCCCAGCCATGCCTGCATAGCGACATTCCATGTTTCTGGGATAACTCGTGTGCCTGAAAGAGAATTAGATCTTTGTCTCAGTGAATACACATAAACAAACTTGTACAGTAAAGCTGGCACGTAGTTATGCAGAAGTATAAACCCCTCGAGAGGGGCCCCGCAGTCCCCGCCTGAGCGGCTGCAGGAGCGCCCATCTCCAGCTCAGCCGCGGCCTTGCCTGCGCTTGCCCATGGAGCCCGTTGATCCAGTCCCTGACCCATGGGCTGGCTTCCCAGCTTGACCTCAGAGCTGCCTCGTCACCCTGGATCTCACCGGCCATCACCGGGCTATGTCTGATGCTGGTTACCCCCACCGGGCCTGACCCTGACCCTGACCCATAGGTTGACTTCCCAGCTTGACCTCAGGCTTGCCTTGCCTCCATGAATTTGGCTGCTGATCTGGGCTCTCGGTTGGATCTGGCTGCAGTCCCTGGGTCTGCCCTGCTTGCCCCACGCCAGGACGGTGGGACAGGCATTGCCCATGCCCCGTTGGCCGTGGTGTCCCCCCTGGCACCTGTCCCTTAGGGAGCAGCCAGCCCTCGCCACTCCCTGACGAGCTCCTTGACCCGGTTCGGTACGCGTGTGCCAGTGGCCGGGGCGGGCAGGAAGGCGCTGTCGGGGTAGCAGGGGAGGGCTGGAGTGCAGAGCCATGGCACAGACTGGCAGAGGCTGAGACGGCTGCGGAGCTGCACCGCCAGTCACCACAGTGCGCTGACGGGTGCTGGGGCTTGACTGAGCTGGGAGGGCTCCCGGGGAGAGGTTCGGAAGAGCCGTGGCCAGCGTACAGCTGCAGATCAACCAGTGGTGACGCTGCCGGGCAGGGACCAACTATTTTGAGGGACACCTCCGAGGTCAGGCAGGACTATGCAAGACTAGATATTTGTTTTTCAGTGTAGGCAAGGCAGAATAAGGAACTACTGCAAATCCTGCAGTCAAAACTAACCATGAACAGTGAGGTTTCCACTGAGTTTCTGTCCAGTCTGTCCTCATAGCCAAGAACCATTCTGTTTAGTTGCAAAGGACATAGTGAGCCCACCTCTACATCCAGGCTATGTGTGAGAGAGATTCGTGTTTGTTATAAACTTTGGCGGTAGGTATCGGAAAGGTTTTTTTCTTTACTGTAGAAATAACTAAGCTGACTGGGAGCTGGCATGGCAGAAGAGAAGGAACCGTCTCCAGAAAGGCCTCCTGTTACACAGCAAGAGCGAGCACCAACTCCAAGGACCCCCAGAGAGCTTGTCACAACAGCCTTCTGTCTCCCAGGGGCCATGAACAGATGTGGCACTGGGTACCACAGCTATGCCAGGGCTTGGAGATTTGGTGATGTTGAAGAACCACGGGTGTAGGGGAGGAACAGTGAGTCAGGGACAGGAGACTTCTTTCTTTTCCTTGCCAAGAAATTGGGATTTCAATGGAAATTTTTGTAATGACTCCATGGTTCTTGTGGTTTAATCCCAGCCGGCAGCTAAGCACCACCCAGCCGCTTGCCCGCTCCCCCACCGGTGGGATGGGGGAGAGAATCATAAGGGTAAAAGTGAGAAAACTCGTGGGTTGAGATAAAGACAGTTTAGTAGGGAAAGCAAAAGCCATGCATGCAAGCAAAGCAAAACAAGGAATTCATAGAATCATAGAATCTTAGAATCATAGAATCGTTAAGGTTGGAAAAGACCCTTAAGATCATGAAGTCCAACCGTTAACCCAGCACTGCCAAGTCCACCACTAAACCATGTCCTCAAGCACCACGTCTACACATCTTTTAAATACCTCCAGGGATGGGGACTCAACCCCTGCCCTGGGCAGCCTGTGCCAGGGCCCGACCACTCTCACCGTGAAGAAACTTTTCCTAATACCCAACCCAAACCTGCCCTGGCACAGCTTGAGGCCGTTCCCTCTTGTCCCATCGCTTGTTCCTGGGGAGAAGAGACCGACCCCCCCCCCCCCGGCTCCAGCCTCCTTTCAGGCTTTCATGTTAGTTTTGCATTTAAGAAGAGATTCAGTCTTCTTGTGTTGTCTGGAGAACAAAAAGGATATCGCTCAGAAGAGTAGTACTGCCTCATCGTTCACTGATCATTTATCACCAAAGGTGATAATTAGCGATGAATTGAAAGTGGGCCCAGTAGAAATGTTATATCTACCATCTCCATCTTCCAAACCTGAGTCTCTGTCAGGTCATTTCTCCCACTGATTTCAGTAACAGCGCAGGCCCCAAGAGAATTAGGTCTTGCTGAACCCTTACACAGAAGACATGTGAATGTGTCCACGTTTGTGGAGAGGATTAATGCTCATCTTCTCCTCTAATTTTTAACTGAGTCTTTCCTTGAGCAGGTTATGAGAGATGGAATTACTGCAGAGAAAGTCGCAGAGAAGTAAGAGCCGTCTTTGTAAATGGCTGCCGTTGTTACAACTCCACTGAGTAGGCTTTATGGTTCATAGTAATTGTGTTATTCTGTACATTAAACAACTGCTGGCAGCTGCAGGCAGAACAGCAGGCCACGTTCACCGTAACTAAATCCCTCCCAACATTTAAATTGATTCACATTCCCATCCCGAAGCCCAGGGAAAATTAAACCACTCTCTACAGGTGCCTTAAGAGTTTGACTTTCCTGTTCACAAGCACTCCGGGAAGGGACTGCAAATGCTTAAAGGAAAGCTGGAGAACTACACTTCACATTTTGTTCTCCTCTTACCAAACCCAGCTTGATGCATGGATTAGCAAGAGCAACAGTCCAAACAGCCCTGCAGTTTCTCAGGAGGTCCCCACGGAGCTGCACGCCCTCGCTGAGGCACCGTGAACGACACCAGCCTCCTGGTTCGCGTTTTTAAGGAGGCAGGACCTCACTGGAGAGCACTCAGCGACGTTTGCCTTTGTGGTGTAGCCGCAGATCTTCGGTCCCTTCCCCTCACCTCGGAAGGAGCAGTGCTCTGGTAATGAAACGCTTCCATGCTTTGTTTCCAGGTCCAGGAAGGCTTTTGAAGGTATTTCCCAAGGGAGGGGAGGTATCTTGGGCTAGAAAATGGAAATGCCAAGGATTAAAAAGTAACAGTGGTGTTAATAAGAGAGAAGAATGTAAGAGACAGTGTGTCTTTCATTAGAGTAATTTATATGATAGGAAAATAAAAGCAGAGAAGCTTTTCAGGCACACCAGCTCTTCTTCATGTGGGAAACAAAATTATGAACTACTGTCCTATTTTTCCAACCGTATTAGCTGGTCTCGCAAAAAGAAAATTCAGCAGTGATGAACTCTGTGACTCTTTCATTTGTCCGGTCACGAGCTGTTGCGCCATCCTACCCAGCCCACCAGGTTTCTGTGCTGGCTGCCACATCGCAGGTGCTGGGCTGCAGGGCCGGAGGGCAGACCGCGGCTTCTGGGGAGCAGCTGGGAGAAACTGGTGGAGACTGGGAGAGAGGCAGAGAAACAGCCGGAGAGGCACATCCAGGGCCCTGCCTGGGGTGGGACGGGACGCTGGCCGAGGGGAAGGGGCTGCCGGGCTGGCAGAAAGCAGCTTCTCCTGGGCACTTGGGAGGGGTGGCGTGGAGAGTTTGGCAACCCCGTAAGCGAGCAAAGTGCAGTGACACGAGAGCAAGGGAGGGCAAAAGGCCCGTCTGTCTCCTGTGAGGGCAGGGTGTGAAGGAGGGGATTGCTTTACCAACTGTAGCATCTGAACCTGTCTCGTTCTTTGCTGCTCTTGTTCAAAAGAAACTGGGCTGTAGTGTGTTTTAGAAATATAAAGGATTTTTAGTGTTTGGTGTGCTTATTGCAAAGAAAAGGTCGAGGCTGTTCACTTTAAAGCCTTACCAACTACCAGGAGCACTTCTATGGCCACCCCTGCTCCGCAGACAGAGGAGGCTTTTTCCATCGGAAGAGCCTCCAGCAATACTGCTTTCTCCCATAAGAGGGAGGCCAAGAACATTTAGTACCCTTGAGTATAATTTGAGCTGCTTGAAAATTAGTTCCTCAATATTAGATAAAACATTTTCCCTCCTTATGCCTCTCAGGAGCCTGCTACGTAGCCCATAGAAGCCCAAGCTTATCTTCAGTTCGGCAACTCGGCCTGTAAAGGACAGAGGCTTTCCAACGGGAGCGCTGCGGGGATGGACCCCGCAGCCAAGCCGTGACATCGGGAGAGCCGGGCTGTTTCCCAAGAGCCTGTACCAGCGATGTTACTGAAACACTGCCAGAGTCACCCATCCCAGTGACCCACTCCCCAGCAGCGCCCATCCCTGCGGACACCGATGACGCTGCCATGAATGACCACAGATGATCAGTTTGGATCAGACCAAAGCTGGTTAAGAGGCTCCGGGTGGACAGGTGAAGAGCTCGGGGGCCTCAGGACCCTGCCTGCGATTCAGACAGGGACATCTGGAGATGAATGCGTGGTTACACAGCTGATATTGCCCAAAGGGCTTTGGTTTTAGTTGCCTTAGCTGGTGGGTCGGGTGCCATGAGCAGGAAGGATGGAGCCCACCTTACTGAGATGGGGAGGAGCCCCATGTTCACCGATTTACTCGCTCCAGGGGGTACATGTCTGAAGTGTTCCACAGATTGACCTCCTTCTTGCCCTTACTATAATCCTATATTAATAACCTTCTTCCTACCTCCTTAGCTTTATAGAGCTCACCCAAATTGATCTTGTTTATGCTTTGTCAGCTGCCTTCTTTAATTCTAATTTAAAGTCCTTCTCAATTCCCAGAAAAGTTCTGGAACAACTCGTTAAACAAGGCACTTGTGTGCACCCAGCGTGCAGCGAGGGGATGGACAACCGCCACCGTGCACTCGTCGGGAGCAAATGCCGACAAACCAGTCTGATGGCCTGGATTGGCACAGTTTTTTAGGCATAAAGTGAAAAGTAGCAGACGTCATATATGTTGACTTCAGGAAGGTTTTTAACACTGGCCGTCCCAACCTTCTTTTAAGAAGATATGACCACGTGGTGAGTGCAAAGCTGGTGAGATAATTGTACCTCAAGTGCTAATTGCCAGTGGTTGTCAACATGGAAGGACATATTGAAGGGATTTTTGCAGGGGTCCATTCTGATGCCAGATCTTTTTAATTACTTCAGTTAACAGCCTGGATGAGTAACACCCATGAGTGCCTTATTAAACCTGCAGAGTGCTCTAGGCTGTGAAGGACAGCAAAGCCAACAGAATCCAGCACCAGACTGACAAATGGGCGAAATGGGCTGAAACCCATAGGGCAAAATTCAACAGGTACAACTTCGAGCATTACCTTTACCAACAGTGAGCAATGCAAATACAAGTGAGGGAACAACTGGGTGGATGCAGTTTTCCAAAAAAGAGTCCAAGATATAATGGAGAGCAAACTGAACACCAGCAACGAACGCCACCCTGGAGCATCTGAGCCAGGAGTGCAGGCTCCAAGAGAAGCTGGAGTAATGTGCCTAGCTAGGGACACTGTACTGCAAAACATGCAGGTCAATAGAAAAAAAAAAAAGTCAAAGGAGGTCATGGATGATGATGGGAGGCACAGAAAACATGAAGAAAGGCTGAAAGAAACCAGTGGATGTAGTCTGTAGAACAGAAAGCGGAGCGAGGAGGGGAAGGGAAACATTACAGTCAGCAGGTGCCTAAGAGGTCATTGCAAAGGCGGCCACGGCTGTGGCAAACAGGACAGGATACAAAGGATTTCAGCTCAGACAAAAAAGCTTAAGTTAGGCTTCCAGATAATGTCAGGATAGAAGCGTGCCAGAACAGATTGCGGGGGGATGGCGCAATCTCCATCACTGGAGGTCTTAAGGAACAGGTTTCACAAACATCTGTCAGGACAGGTATTGTTGATCCTCCCAGATTTGCAGGGGGCAAGGCTAAACAGGATGATTTTACCGACCTGTAAGCAAACCACATGCAGGTGGCACAAAGTAGAGGTGGAAGCCAGCTGTTGGCTTCTGCCAGTGTTTGCCAGCAGGCCCTGGGTTTCTGTGTCACAGCCTGCAAGATGCCGACTTTGGACCTGGGCTCTTGGTGAAGGCAGAAGCGGAGGCTTAAGCAAGGGAGGGAAGAGAAAGGGAAGTTGTGGAACTAGGGGGGGAATGTCTTTCATGTCAGGGCCTGGACTGTACCCCCCTCTCCAGGGGTCTAACTCTCAGCATTTAAGGCCAGTTTGCTGGTAGGAGCAAGCGCTTTAGTAAGCGCTTTGGAAAAAAGCTGGAAGAGCCAGGGGTTGGAGAAACCACTCTTCACTCTTTCCCTTGGGAGCTGTTTTTAGCCAAAGCTTTTACTTTGGTTGCCACCTCAGCTACGATACAGCTGTGTTGCTGCTGTGCCTGGCCATGCCCTGGGGCCATGAGCCAGACCCTGACCTGGGGACTTGACTTAACCTCAGATCGGCCTCGTTGCAGTAGACTTGTCTGGAGTCCAGGCTGACCCCGGTTACTGCCATGGGACCTGCCCTGCTCGCCTTGCTCGGGTCTGGGCTCTTGCTGCTGAGGCCACTGCCCGTCCACCGTGTTATGCTCCGCTCCTGCGAATCCTTCCTTGCAGAGCAGCCGTCCTGGGTGCTCCTTGGCATTAGGCAGGTGAAGATACAGCGTTGGGATCCCGCTTTCTGCTAGGCGGTGAGGTGTCCCACGTGGGAATATGAGAGGAGAGGGTAAGGGCACACCTTCACCTGGACACGTGTGCTTGTGCTGCTGCATGCCCTGGGCTCTGTGGTCGTTGTCACCGGCTCTGCCAGGCGCTGGCACTGGTGGCTACCACCCCTGGTGCCCACACAAACCACAGCCGGGAAGGGCTGTTCTTGTGGGAAGCTCTGGGCACGGCTGCATCCCGCTCCTCTCCAACCGAAGCGGCGGAGGGGACAGACTGCACGCAGCCTTGGGTCGGCCAGAGAGAGCAGAGGGCAGGTGGGACAGCGCAGGGTAGCAGCCCAAGTTCAAAACCAGCAAATAGGGTACTGGGATTTTGGCCCGCGTGCGCGCGGAGGTGATGGTGTTCCCCAAGGCAAAGGAAAGCTGCATCCCTGACTGGGAGGAAGATGACTTTGTTGGACTAGCAGGGGTTGGGAGGATCGAGCAGAAAGAGGGAGATGGTGAGGACCAGCTCTGCCCCCTTTTCCCACCTCCTGACAGAGGCGAGCTCTGCAGAGCTGTTCACTGGAGAGCAGGGTTCGGGCAGGAGGCTGGGCTCCTGTGCCCCAGGGACTGCGTCTTGGGTCTCAGCCTATCTCCCTGGCCCCACGTGCAGCTGAGCAGGGAAACCAGAAGACTTTAGGATGGGAGAAGATGCTTTCCCAAGCTGAAAGCACAAGAGGAAAGAAAAATCTTGGCCTTAACATGAGGTGAGATAAATAAAGATGAGCTGAGCTGGGGAAGAAAGAAGAAAAAATGAAGGCCAGAAGGGGACACAGCTCCTGCCCCAACCTCTTTCCCCATTGCATTTACATTTGCACACAGGGCAATGGTTGGCAGCTTCTGGAGGCACATCCAGAACATGTTCAGCACTTGAGGTGTTTGCTCTATCACCACCTTCATGAGAAGCACGGAGAAGCCTGGGCAATGAAGGAAAGAGTCCGCATGCCGCTGTCTAGCACCCAGGTGTCCAGCTCTTTCAGCAGCGGATCTCAATTCATAAAGGAGGTCAGTACTGCTGCTGTTACGTAGATAAGGAAGCGAGGGCTCTTGTGGGTGAAGGGACTTGCCCAAGTCGTGCAGCGGGCTGGAGAGAGAGCCCACGTCTCTGGGGGACCCATTTCACTGCTCTGATTCCCGGCGTGTGCTCTCCCTACGACTAAGGGTGTAAGTTTGGTGGAGTTAGGGGTAGGATCGGAAACGATGTGCTGGAAGGAACAGCAGTGGCTCAGGGAGGAAAGAAAACGTGGAGGAGACAGATGGTGGCAGAAAGGGGATGATGCCCTGGGTATCGTGGCAAACACAGGGGAAGTTGCGCCCCGTGGGGGCCAGGGAAGAGGTCTCAGGGAGACACGAGAAGTTTGCAAGTAGCTGCTTGTGTGTGAGGAAAAGTCATGGGTGAAGATGGGAAATCCGAGGGAAGTGCTTGGAGCAGCGGCTGGGCCTCGAGGGGCCTCCCCGGGCGCGAAGGCGGGAGACAGAGTTGAGGAGGCCGTTGGGCACCCGCGGGCAGCGGGCTGCCGGGCGAACCGTGCGGGACACGGCGCCGCGGCGGGGCCCGGGGGGCCCAGGGCGACGGGAGGGGGCGAAGCCCCTCCGGCCTGAGGAGGCGGGAGCCGAGCGGGGCTGCGGGCACCGGGCTGGGGCCGGGGGGAGGCACCGGGGCCGCGGCCCGGGGCAGGCAGCGCGGCGGCGCGGGCAGGGGCCCGGCGGGGAGCCCGGCCCCGGGGGCGGCGGGGGCTTCCCCCTCCCCGCGGGAGGCAGCGCCCGCTCCCGCCCCGCCGCAGCGGCTGCCGCAGGGCGCCGGGGCTGCGGGCGCCCCGCCTGGGAGGGGTTAAGCGGCGGCCCCAGCCCGGGGGCGGACGGGGCGGCTGCGGCGGCTGCTATACGGCGGCGGGGCTCTAGGTGTCCTGCCTGGGAGGGTCCCTGCTGCATTGCAGCCGCCGCGCTGCTCCCTCTCCGCGCACACAATGGCGACTCCCAGCCCCAGCAGCGGCTCCGGCGCCGGCGGCGGGAGCGGGCCGGGCGCGGGCGGCCCGCAGGCGCACGCCGCCGCCAGCAGCATGCAGGGTAAGCAGCCCCGCGCTAGGCCGCGGCCCGGCCGCCGCCGCCGCTTCCGGGCCGGGCGGCGCGCCCCGCTCTAGGCCGCGGCGGGCCGGGCCGGGCCCCCGGAGCGCGGTGCCCGCCGCGGGGCTTGCCCTGCCCGGGCCGAGCGCGGCGCCGCCGGGCGGCCGCTCCCGAGGACGAACCCCCGGGGGGGGGGGGGGGGGGGGGGTGTGCTGGCGGCGCCGGCCGCCCCGTGCCCCCCCGCGCTGGGCCCCGGCCCGGGCGGGCCGCGGCCCTCGGGACCCCGCCGGGGCCGGGGCGCGGCCGTGCCCGCCGTCCGCAGCGGCGCTGACCGCGGGGAACCCACGGCGCGGCCCCGGGGCGCAGGGGCGCCGGCGGGGGGGGGGGGGGGGGCTCGGCCGGGCCCCGGCAGGCCCCGCTCCGGGCCCTGCCCTTCGCTCCCTGCGGCTGCCGCCGCCCGCCGCGCCCGGCCCCGCTCGGCGGCCCGGCCGCGCCCGCCCGGCTCCCCGGGAGGAAGGGCGGCCCCGCGGCCAGGGCTGCCCGGCGGCGCGGAGCCTGCGCCGGGGCGCTGCCCTCGGCGGGGGCCGCGCCGCCCCGGGCGGCAGCGGGGAGCCGCGGGGCGGGACAAAGGCCGGGCTGGACGCGGCTCGGGCTTCTTCCAGCCGGGGACGGTTTGGCGGCCTCTCCGGGGTGACCCGCGCAGGCCGCGGGCAGCGGCGTCCCGGGGGCCCGGCCCGAGTGACGCCCGGAGCCCCGCCGTGCTGCCCGGGAGGCGGCCCCGGCGGGGGGAGCGGGCGGGCGGCCGCGCCGGTGGATCTGAGCGCCTCGGCCGGCGGCAGGGCGGCTCTGCCCTGGCCCGGCCCGGCCCGCTGCTCCCCAGCTCCGCCGGCTGGCCTCCGTGCCCCTCCGTGCCCGGGTACTTAAACATCTGCCTTGGGAAATACACGTAAACCCAGTGCCTCCGTGAACTTCTGGTTCAGTTTTGCTTTATTCTGCTGGAAATCTGCGGTGTTACGGTAGGGTCATGTTGCCAGGGTTCCCGCCTGCACTTGTTGATGGTTGAGCGCTCTTGCAAAAGCGGTGGATGTTTATTTGTCAGAAAAGCCACAGCAAACACCGTTTGAGTTCTGCCTTTAAAGTTAGACCATTGAAAAATACTCTCTGCTTGAACAACATTTTAGACTGAGGTGATGCAGTGCTGGTTTGTTTACTTTTTTTTTTATTTAATACGGGGATGGTAATGCTAAAGAAGCTGTTTGCCCTGTTTTGGGAACTCTTTCTTTATTTTTTCATAGAAGCAGGAAAGGTCGCGCTCCCTGCGAGAGAGGTGCAGGCACTCAGCAAATAACGTTTGTCGCAGTTGTTTGCTGTAGTCTGTGTTCTGTTCTGCTAGGGCAGACTGCACGGAGACTGACGGGGACCTATTCGGGCAGAGAACTGATGCTATAGATTAAAGAGTTTGGTACACTTAGAATAAAAAGGTGAATTGTTGCTGTTTGCAGCTTCCTCTGTGTGAAGCTCTTTGCTTGCTAGATGAAGGAGCGGGCACCTGTGGGGCCCCGGGAGGGTGGTATTATCCATGCTTACAACACCTTTCAGACACCAGAATCCCAAATCTTGTAAATGAAGTGCATGGATTAAAAACTTGACTGCGATGTGCCAAAGCGGTTGTGATAAAACAAGAAATAGCCTCGTTGCGGTGCAGTTACAACTCTCCGTGTTGCCCCTTGGTTTTCCATCCGACCCCTGTTTTTCACATTTATGAATCGTTCCTCTGAATCCTGTGTATTTTCAGGGCTGCGAGTTGGTTTTGCACCCTGACTGGAGAGCCTGGGATGCCCGGTAGGTTTGTGGTGATGTAGCATGGGCCTCCTTTCTCCAGGCGGAGGAAGGGCAGTTGTTTCTTTTGTATTTGGTTGGAAGTGGCTATTTAAATATGAATTTGGGGTGACAAGGCCAGTTGGATGATGTGCAAGTACTTGTGGTGAAAGCTGGTGTTAGGTTTTTCCTTTTTTTTTTTTTTTTAAGGTAACAGCTGAGTGCTTAGGTGCTCTGGGAGGAGCTGAGTGTAGGATCCTGGGTGGGCCACGGAGGAGCAGGGTGCTGCGGCCGTGGAGGTGAGGGCAGGTTGCTGGAACCAGCAAGAAGCTCCATGCCAGGAGGACAACAACCCTCTGGTGCCGTGCAACCGCTGCGCAAAGCCGCGGGAGTCCGTGGGTGGGGTGGGAAGGGGCTGGACGTGTCCGCAGGTGGCCTGCGGTCCGGTGGGGCGGGTCCGGCTGCTCCTGGAGGTGCACCAGGGCCTTGCCCCAAGCACGCGTCTCCCCGGTGCGGGCTCCCTGCTGACGCCCAGGGAAGCCGAGCTGTCGCAAAGCAAACCCACCCCAAAGGGGCGAGTTTTCCGCAGTTCGGATGCCCAGCGTTTGCTTGTGGCGGGGTCGGGCGAGCGCTGGCGGGAGGGAGGTGCGGGAATGCGTTGCTGGGTGGGGAGAAAAGTAGGTAGGACTGCGTCAGTGTTGATTTAATTGGCTTAAACGGTATGGTGAGGTGGAGCAGGGAAGTCATTAAGCTGGAAACAAGTAATTATAGTTTAAAAAAAAGTTTTGCTCAGTTAATTTTCAGCCAGAAACACTCTCTGACCCAGCTTGTGCAACTGCTGCTGCGAGGGAGGTGGTGGGAGCGGGAGGGGGTGGGACGGCTCCCGTGGCTCCAGCCGGTGGCAGGGGCTGTGGCAGTGCTCCTCCGGACAGCGGTCTGTCGCTTTTGGAGACTGTGCCCAGAGGACGCGTGCTTGGGCAAGCTGGCTGGAGGTTAGAGCCTCTCGCAGGGGGTTTCTGTGTCGGGACGAGGGCTGGTGGTTTTGCAAGGGGTATCTACTGTTGGGGAGTCCGGCAGGGGCTGGGGGTAAGGAGAAGGCAGGTTGTGGTGCAGGGGAGAAGTCTTCACGGAAATTGAGGCCCACCACGTTAACGTCTGGAGCAAGGGCAGCAGATTCAGAAGGTCTCTACAGGCCACCCTGTTTTATTTCTAATCTGATATCCTACAGTGTTGGATGCGCACAGGCTAAAGCTTCTCCAGGTGACAATACTGAGATGCAGGGACACGTAGCTGTCCTCATGCTGGGCTTACCGTGCAGCCATGGCCCTCAAGGCTTGCGATCGAGCAAGGGGTTGCTTGAGGTCTTCTTACCCTTAGTGTTTTGCACGTTGCAGCTTCATGCTCGTGTGGTCTCCTGCCTAGTTGCATCAGCTGTTCGTGCCCCTGAACCTGGGAGCTTCGTGTCTTCCCAAAGGGTCCCTGTGGCCAGCGCAGTTGATGGTGCCATGTTCAAGGCGTGGTTGACAGCTCAGAGACAAAGGAGAGCTGGAATTCTCAGTCTTGAAAATAGATCCTATTTCATAATTTTTGAAGTGGTGATTTTTGTTTGTTGCGTGCCAGCTGAAGTCTGTCTGGATGCTGGTGACCGCTGGTGTGAAGAATCGTTGTCCTTCTTAGTTACGTGCCATGTTAAAAGTCCAGGAGCAGTCCTGCGTATTTAGTGTCCTGGATGTTTTTTGGAGAAAACAGAGATTCTGTGAGAAGTAGGATCTTTGACAGTGATTTAAGGAAAAACAACACCCAAACTGTAACTGGAGCGATTTTGCCTTTCTCTCATTGCCAAAATTAGTAATAGTCTTTACTGCTGACATTATGTAGAAAATGATCATTTGGAGAACAGTGGTGTGAAGTCTAGAAATGTAATTAATTCCAAGGCATAGGAACAATTTTGATTCTAATTGCAACTTGTGGAGTCACTCGTCTTACCTCCAGTGCCAAGCAGGAGCTGGAATCTCTTATAACTGGCTGTTCCTGCGGTCGGCGTGCAGGAAGACTGGAGGCAACTGGGACTTCTCAGAGTACTTGCTGCTTGGTGTGCTCTGGTGTCTTTCAAAAGCAAAGCATACATACTGTATATGTCTTTTCAGAGCGTACATGATGGTTCAGATGTGTTGGGTGGGAATTCCTGACCCGTTCAGCTGGAATTTGGGATTCTCGGTTCCCTTCACATGTGTGGTCCTGTCTGCTCCCCCATTGAGGCCTTTGCTCTCTCTACCCCCCCGCAGCCATAACCTGCCTGCTTTTGGCAAACATCAGAGAAGGTCCGTATCTGGTTAAAGAGTCCCCTGTGCATATGAGGTGAGGAACGTGGGCAGGGAGGTGGCTGAGGGGTGTCTGTCTGAGTGCATCAAGAGACTAACTAGAGTCCCGCTCTCGTCCTGGGATGCCGTTCAGGACATCGGTGACGTATTGGAGTTGGGAGATGGGTTTCTGCCTACGTAGGAGGAAGCTCTGCCCCGTACCTTTCTCTGACTGGTGGAAAAGAGGTTGTGGGAGGCTTTTTGAGAGGTCAAGAATCGTTTGTGTTTGGCAGATGACAGAATTGATGAGCACTGCGATGGACTTTGTCAGTCACTGTGGTCAGCTGCATTTGGTGCCAGTGTGTAATCTGTGCTGTGTCTTTGGGGTAATCGTAGTTACTTCAGACAGTGCTGCCAAAAGCAGAATATTACTTGAAACCATTTGTGGGCATCGCTGTGTCCGGTACAATCCTCAGTATGGGAATTTGGTAAGAGCAGCCATGACTCCTGTATCCTCCTCCTCTTTGTGTTGCTGCCTTTGTGAGTGCAAGCAGTGACCGGAGCAGCTCTTCTCCCTGCTGCTGAAGGCGCTCCTGGACCCAGGCCTGGCAGGAGAGGAGTGAGATGTTGATGCCTTGATGTTGAGATGTTGGATCTGCTGGGGCGCAACGTGGGCGCTGTCAGAAGGCTGGAGGGTGGACTGAACCTCTCTGAGCCGAGGGGCATAAAGCATGGGGAAAGTAAGAGAAGCGCCAGTGAACACGGCAGTTTGCTTAGGGAACCTCAAAGAGGGGAATTCGGGGAACAAGACGACAGTGGAGAGGTGGAGGGGTTGTGAAGCAAAGGGAGCAGCAGATGAGGTATGAAGCAGCATGTCAGTGGCCAGGTAAAATGAAACATATGATGTAGATAACAAAACAAGACAGAAAAGAGCAAGATAAGAAGAGAGGGGACTGGAGGGGAGAATTAATCCTTGTCCTCAGTAGGTGGTAAAATAAGCGTTATCCGTCGCTGTGTGTTAATTACCTGTTCTTATTCTAATGTAGACAAAGTGAGTTCGGTCTTTAGCAGGTGGGAACTGATTGAATAAAATCAGAAGGTGGCTGCACTTACTCTTGCCCACAGTGGAATTGCACAACCGGTGTGTGTTAACGTACGCCGCTGGTGCAAGCTGACACTGGCAGCTTTGTCAGATTGATGGGTGTACGTCTACTTGGACACGTCTGCGTTTATGATGGAAGGTAAAGATAGTTGCGCGGTGAGCAAACCAATGTATTTTAGTTCGTTTGTGCCTACCAGTTTATTCCTGTACGGTTTCTCTGCCAGGATATGGCTGACGATATCTGCTTTGTGTTTGAGTCTTAGCGTACACCTGCGCGTGTAGGACTGTTTTTATGTGTAAACGTATGTTTTTCCATTTCAGGTTTCCATTTTGGTTTACTTGTAATCAACCGACATTCTTAATATGTCTGTTTTCCTCATAAAGGTGCAGCCCGGAAATACTAGTTAGTCTCATCAGATGCTGGGAGGCTTTTCAGTTATTTTAGACTGATTTGATGGAGCTGACAGGGGTGGAAATCACGCTGTTGCCTGTCAAAACGAGGGCCATCTAGCAAGAGGAAGATGAGTTTTGTGAGGAAGCAAAAAAAAAAAAAAGAAGAAAATGTGTACTTTCCAGACTTGATTTTGTTGAGGAGTCCCCCGAATTAAATTTATTCATAGTCCCGGCGTGCGTGCAGTGAAACATTACTTACAGGAGTCTCGTGTAACCACATCAAGCTCTGCGTGTATCAAACACACACGAACACCTTGTTAGCATTGTACAGATGGGACGTGATTGCTGCCTTTGAAGTCAGATGTCTTCTGTTGGATTTAGGTTAGACAAAATGTTATGTGAGTTGAAAGAAAAATGGAGGTCTCCTTCCCAAGGGGAGGAATAGCTGCTGTAGCCTGGGGAGGCTGGAAGGAAAAACTGCAGGAGAGAAAGAAGTGGCACGGGGTGTTGGTGTAGTGCTGTGCCCTGCGGGGCAGGAACCGGCAGCAGATGTCCGCCCAAATTTCACTGAAGTGACGCTTATAAAGAAGGTACAAAAATCTCTGAATGGATGCGATGCTTCTGGCATCCTCTCAAAGGCTGGAGTGCACTGATCTGGACCCGCTTCCAAAAGGAGCTGGTTATGTTCCCAGGTCTCACGTACCTTATTTAAAATGGACTGCACTGTATTCACCAAAGGTATAAATGCCTCCTTAGATGTGTGTGTTTTTGTTGCCCTTCTGCTGCGTCCTGAGAACAGCGTCCCGCTCGGGGCGTGGGAAGGGTGAGGGAAACCTGGCTGATTTTGGCAGTTGAACAGTTCCATCATGGTTCAGGGATTGTCACTTTGGGGTGCGGACTCTTCCGTGCATATTCGGGTCAGGGTGGATTATTATTATTCTTGTACAGTCTGGCCTCCTGCTTTGGAGGGATGAACAAACCTTTTGGGAATTCCTGTGTTGGTCCTGGTCATTTATGGTTGGGCTCTAACATCTCTTCTACAACGAGAAACCCAGTCCCTGTAAAGACACCAGTTCAAGAGAATCTGTGTCTTTAAGTCAATTGGTCCAGTAGTTATTGCATTTTCAAGCTGTTGTTTTTTTTTTTCTTTGTATCGGTTTGGTCGGTTCCTGGGTGTTGGGTGTTGGTTGCTGGCAGAGGAGCCCTCCAGCAGCCTCCCTGTGCAGTCACCGTGCTGCTCACTTGGCCGATGTCTTCAGTAACGCGAATCCTGCACGGCGTTATTCCAGTCTGCTGGCGTTCCCCGCAAAGGGCTTTTGTTTGTCTTCTAGATCCTCCGATTTCTTTTTATGTTGCAGGCTTGTTTGATTTCAGAAGAAATGCGTGAGCAATGGGTAAATGATAGTGCAGTGCCTGTGGAGCACTGAAAAATTTCGTCCTTTTAAAAAGGTGTGTTGCTGTAGCTGGATTAATTAACGTGCAGTAGTTAACGCATGGTAAATCCCTAGTGAGAGACGCTTCACCTGTGTTTCTTCAGTTCAGCTCGTAGGTAACTTGAACGCTCTGTCTCTGCTAGGCTCTGGCGGTGGAATAGCTAATGCGTGTTAGTTGTCCCTCCGTATACACGTGCCACGCTTCGGTGATGATGGCACTTCTGTTCGGAGGGTATCTGAAACAAAAGCCGTGAGGCTCACCCCTCTCCGTAGGTGACTGACTTAGATGTTCAGGGTGGCTGTTAAAATATAAACATATTTAATTATCAAAATCAACGAGAAAGAAAGCGCTCTAAGTTATTCTGAAGGTGCCTAGGGGTTAAGTCATTGTCCATAAAGCATGGAATTGCAAGGAGGGGTGCGTTTCATCTCGTTCTTCTGGGCTGAGGTTGCAGGAAGGATTTGCGCAGCCCTGAAGCCCTCTTTGGTTTTAACTCAGGGTCCCTCTGGTTGTCTGAACAAGACAAAGTAATTTTTGCTGTGATTCTGCACCCTGTTTTATATCCCCACCCCACCTCCTTATACCATTGCTGAGTTGTTGGACAATTTATCTCTTACAAATCTCTTGCTGAGGTTTGCTAAGTGGACTTGTATAAACTGTACGTAAGATGCTTGGAGACCCGCCGCTGCAGGTGGCACGATGTGTAGCAGCCTCTCGAAGGGGTGTTCACGAGTTTTGTGTTGACTGCGAGTGCTGGTACGGATATACCTTTAACCTATACAGCCCCTCTCTCTGTTCACCTTGTAGGCACCTCCCTTGCGGAGGCCGTGTGGGTGCCCTGGCCCTGTGGCCGGTCCCAGCTCAGGAGCCAGCCTTCCCCCCGAGGAGGCAGAGCTCCCCGAGCTGCGGTGCCGCCGAGGGAGTAGGACGACGCTGCTGGGGTGGCGGGAGGGAGGAAACCCCCTTTCCCAGGGGCGGGCGGGGAGCACGGTGGATTGGCTCCATCGCTTATCAAACCGTGCCTGTGGCCCACTGGGCGTATGTTCACCCTAAGTCCCCTGCCCGCTAATCTAAGCCTAAGTCAGTTGCTTGCACCTGGAAGCGAGTCCCTTCGCAAGCCGAAGTCGGGCGCTGACACAGTGTCAGTGTCTGAGGCAGCCAGCCCTCATAGCTGGCGTTGCTGGCAGGGCAGAGGTGTGCGGCCGCGGGACAGCCTGATGCTTCTGGCTCACCGAGGAGCCTCTCTGTCGCCAGGCTGCCCCGCCGCCAGAATAATTCGTGTGGCCTCCCCAGCCGCTGTCTTTCCTGGGTGCATCGTTGGTGTGGGCGGTGGGCTCCATTAGGTAATCTGGCTCCTATTTTTCTGTTTGTGGGTTTGTTTGGGTTTTTTTCTTTCTTGTGTGTGTGTTTTTGCTTGTCAGGGATCAAGCAAATTTCCACGGTTGCATTGCGCTGGCAAGCCGCAAGTGTAAGAAATCAGCGCTCTGGTGTACAGTAACTTATGAGTTAGAAGAGCACCATATTGGAACTAATTTGCTTCCTGCCTGCCTTTAATTCCAGTGTTTTTACCTCTTAGTAACTGTGCCGGACTGGAGCGGTCTTTTTTTCCGAGACACTTGTTGAAGTTGAAGGAAAGGATAGGCTGCAGGGAGACTTGCAGTAGGGCAGACTTGAACTAATTCATGTGATTTAACATGGTAAACGCGGAGCACCCAGAGGATGGGAGGGGTTCATTTTAAACCAAAGGATTTAAAAGAAGACTGATGAACTTTGGCAGCCAAATACGTTTGGAAATGACGATAAGGGGGGAAGAGAGAATTGAAAACGTGCTCTGCCTCGGTGTTTGAGCATGCCTTGGCCACGGCAATACCCGTGATGTGCATTTCTCGGTCTACTTAGCTGGTTGTTGCTTCAAGGTAAGTTCTGTAGTTTGTGCATCTGTAGAGTGTTTGTGCCTCCCCATCGTTAGGTGGAAAGGTGCAAGCATGACTTTTATTAGATTTCATAGGTTTATTTAGGTCCCCGTGCGCAGAGTCTGTGAATTTTTGAGGAGACCAGGCTACCAGTAAGCAAAGGTCCTTGCGCAGCGCTCTGCACCGCCCGTCGGGTGCCTGCTCCGCGCCTGCACGGACCCCGCGCGGGGCGTGTGAGATATCGTTGGCCTGGATTTGCGTCAGGACCGTCATGTGATGCTGCAGAGCATCTTCCAAAACCTGTGACCTTGACTCCTCAGGCTGTAGCCCTCCGTGGCGGGATCTCTGCTATTGCTGTTTGTGAGGAAATACAACATGGTGTTGCCAAGCATCTGCTCCCCGTCTCCCTCCTGGTTCTGCTCTCAAACGAGCTAAGCTGCCGTTCACGTGAACGTGTGCAATAACTTTGTGCTTAGCAGGGTACGGCCCATTAACTTTTGTATGAGCATCGAGGGAGATGGAGAGTATGGATATTGCACAAATTGCGTATTTATTAGCTGCTAAATTGATTTCCTCTTTTGCAAATCGAAGCCTTTGTGTTTGCCCTTTACTGGAGGCAGAGCGAGCCCTCCAGGAAGCAGACGGCTCGCACTGATCCTGGAGGGAACAAAGAGTCCAAGCGCCAGGAATTAGTCTGTGTTTTGAATAATTTATCTGATCTTTCTGAGGTGCTTCAGGAGATGCCCTGTGGTGTAAGGAGGACAGCTGCTGGGAGCAGACAGAGCTGAGTCGAAAGGGAGTTGATTCCTTTATCAGTTTTTGTCTAGGCTTATTTTTTTCTGTGGACCAAAAGGGTTTTATGGTTTGCTTTGGACCCAACTCCCTGGAAGCGGTTCTCTGAACTGAATTAGCCATCGCTTTGCTTTTGGACCAGAGAGCAAAGTGTTTGTACTTTGAAGAGGTTTGTGGACAGAGATAAAACAGTTTCCTTTACAAACACACGGCTGTGTTGCTTTGACCTGGGAGGGGTTATGGACTAAAACAAAAGCATTGCATTTGGAAATCCCTTCTGGGGAGTGATGGGACCGTGTCTGAGTTTTCCTGTAAAGACCAGTTCCCCTCCTGAACAGCGTCAGTTCAGGACCTGGTCTCACGCCAAACACTGGAAACCTCGCCCTACCTTTGATGTCCTCTTCTTTCCTCCTGTCCCACTCAAACGTGGATCGGCAGAGGGTAGGAAGGAGGAGGAGGAGGATCAGAACTGCTTTGTAGGGCTGGTCAAGACTGGCAGCCCAGAGCCGCGGATGGACACGGGAGTTTTGTCCTGTCTTGCAGGTATTTTTTGCCTTGTGGTAGCAGGAACAGTCAGCATGTGGAAACTGGGGTGTTTGGATGTCTGCTTTTGAAGCTGGTTTCCTTGCTGATTTGGGGAAAAGAGAGGTCAACTTTCTCCTTTCTGATCTGATGTAGCCCAGCTGTTGTAACTAGAAAGGGTGACTGTATGGCGTAAGTACGTAAGCAAGTTTATGCAGAGGAGTTGTGAATGAGCTCGGACTTCTATTGGAAGAAGGGGTTGGATGTAAAGGTTTGGAGATGTGCTGCTTTAGGCAGCAGCTTGGCAGTTGAGTTCTTGCTGCGCTGGGGGCAGACGCTGTTGAATATCTGAATAAGCTTGCCAACGTTCTCCTGGAAATGCAAAATCTATTTTAAAATATGTTTCTAATTAATTTATTTCTTTTTGAGAAGAGTTGGAGTAACATCCTGGAGCTTGTCTGCCCAGCTGGTTATGCCAGAGTGGTGGCCAAATACGCTTCCTACAGGGTAAGCTTTGCTACCGTGCATCAGTGCTGGACATCCTTGGGGCCGAGAACAAGAATTTACTCTCTGGCCTGTTCCCGTGGCCTCACCCCTGCCGATCCTGCCAACGAGGACTGCAGCAGAGCAAATGGGAGAAGGATCTCAGCAAGCGTGGCAGTGGCGAAGGTTGAGACAGGAGCGGTGGGAGCTGGTGTCTGTGGCCCGCGTGTGTCTGTCTGTACGCTCGTGTGGGAGGGCTCGCCTGGTTCCCCCGTCAGGGACATGATTTGGGATCTTCTGTGACTTGAACTGGAAATTCCAAGTCTGATTTGTCAGTACGGCTGCTTTTTTTCCTGCCCTACAAAAATAAACTGTAAATGAAGAATGTGTGAATGCAGGGTTTATTTCAGCGAAGACATGAGATGTTTCTGGGGCTGGTCATTCGCTTTAATATAGATGGGTCTTAGTCACGACTGACTTGAACAGGAGCCCGTAACTGAACTGGCAGCAGGGAACCTGCTTCGTTGCTGAGCTGCCAAAGGTCTGAGCTGCACTCTGCCTCGTGCCAGGGCACTGTGCTGCTCTCACAGCACCTGGGACGGAGTCCAGGAGCCGCTTGTCCACGGTGCTATTTCCATTTAGTAAATAGAAGCTTTCTGGGAAGGTTTGTGTTGGGTTTTCCTCTCAAATCTGATTAATACTCTGACTTCTTTGGCAGTGAAGCTCTGACTGCCCAGCATTCGTGTCCTCCCTCAGAGTAATCCTGTGCTGGTGCGTCTTTGAGACCCAAACCAAACACAACGAACGCTCTGTGGCAACGTTCTTCAACTGGTTGATTGTCCACACTGTGGAGTGATGCACCAAACTGCAGATGTAATAATACTGGGGTCAAAATCTTGCTATCCATTTGGGCATCACGTTCAAGAGATGTGGGTTTAGCAACCAATATTGGTTGCTCTGTGACAGCCGAGCTGGTGAAGGTGAAGGTTGGGTCGTCTTTGTCCAAGCTGGCAGGAGCTGCTGCTGCTTGACTCATTGACTGATGTGCCAGGAGAACAAGCGTCTGCTCTGTCAGTGTTACATCCAGAGAGCTCCAGGGGATGACGAAGCCGAGTGTCCCTGTTCGCCGTGGGTTACGGCATTCTCCGCATTCACAGCAGTTTCACAGCAATAGTTTATTCCAAATTTCTACCCATAGTTGAAGTCCATAAGCTGCCACTGTGATGTGCTGGAGGAAGAGGCTGTTCCCGCTACTTTGGATACTGCAGAAATGGTAATTGTGAACAGAACTTACACGTGATCCTGTGAAGTTATTTTGCCCAGTGCTTCGGAGGAACAAGGTAACCAGTATATGCTAGAAGAAAAGTTCCCTCAGTCCCAAGTATGGCAGTTGTTTTAGATGACTGTGAGTTTGATATGCTCTGGTCCATGTTAGGACTCAAAGAAAGACAAAGACCCTTGGAAATCTCTTTAAAAATAAAAGAAAAATAATCACAGAATGGAAACGCAATGAGAGGATCCTGTCTGGCCTCCCCCCGTGCGTGCACGCACACTCACGCTCGCTCTGCCCGGATCAGCCGCAGCCCAGCTGGTACGATAAGCCCTTCGCTCCCCCCTTAGAGACACCAGCAAGCTGGGTGCCCAAGAGCTCCTACCACAAGTTTAATGTTTTGTCTCCAGTAGTTACCCCTTTCTACCTCGTACATAAGCACATCAAGCTCCTTCTTAAAAACGGTTTGGACTCTTTGCTTTCCAGAGGACCGTTGCTGTCATTAGCTGGAGATGTTCTTCTGGTTGTCCGACCGTGGTCATTTCGTGACAACTGTGTAGCTGTTGATCTGTCATCTTCAACATGCATGCTGCTACTCCATCCGTAATGCCTGCTTCTTGGAGGTGTTTCAGAGCGCGGTGGTGTCCCTGCCTGGCATGCCTTGGGCTGGGCGAGGAACCAGCCTCTGCCACCCTTTCCAGGAAACGAATGCTCTGTTCCCGCTGATGGGAGGTTATTTGCAGTGACTTTGGAGTTCACTTTGTCTCTTGGGTTTGCTGATGGCCTTGCACGGGGCAGAAATGTGGGCAGCAGGACCAGGCTGATGCCTCCAGCTTCCCCCTTCCCCTGGGTGCCCCCCAGGGCGGCAGCAGCAGGAACAGACCCCGGCTGTGCTGCTGCAGCGTTTCATCCACCACGGACAGAGATGAGCGTAGCATTGCTGGTACGTGGGTGGCATTAAGCAGCTCCCACCTTCTTGGCAAAAAATCGTGAGTCCTGCTGTAGTGGAGAAATGGTGGCATCTTAAACCAAAGCAGTGCAGGTCGATTTTCTCTGGGGTGAGACTTAAGGCGGACAGTGAGCGGCATTGGCTCTGGCCGTAGGCTGTGCGCAGATGTCTGTGAAGGTGGACGACTTTTATTTGTGTTGCTCTGACACCTTGCGAGAGCCAAGAGGACCCTTTGGTGGTTTTGTGTGGGACAGTCCAATTTTGTATGCAGAACTGGTGCATGAGTTCCTTTTTCTGGGAGTTCCGAGGGCGAAGGAGTTAATGGGGATGAGGGCAAGGGAAGAAGATAGCTGGATCTGCGTTGGGGCTACTGGCTGATATTTTTGCAACAGTCTTCTGTTACCCAGCGTGAGACCGTGGGGATTAGCCGGGCAGACTCCCAGGCTCCTTCCGTGCTGAAGACCCGCCTGCCCTCTGCACAGCGGTAGAGCTTTTTTCGAAGGACTTTCAAAATCCAGCGGACTTGGGGAATTTTTGTTGAGAGACTCTATGGTGCTTATTTCTTTAGCAGAAAAACTTTGTGTTTGGCCCTAGCTGTGGGACTTTGAAAGAATGAAAATAGTTGTATAACCCCTAAAAGAATCATGTCTGGCGTAGTGGCTTATAATAACACGACTGAAAAGGAAAGTAAGGAGACGATCGGAAAGAAAACAAAGAGTAGATGAAAATGTCATTCGCCATCTCTGAAAATCTAAATGTATTCAGAGGATCTGTTTGGACTTCAAAACCCGTTTGAAGAGCCACGGTGCAGCTGAGCGGCGCGGCAGCGTGCACGCGCGTCCCGCTGCCCGGAGCTGAGAAAGAAACGTTTCAAGGGGAGAGCAGAGGTGGCAGATGCAGAGCTGGGCCAAAGGAGTGGGAAGAAGTTTTAAAGCAAAACAGTGAACTTCCAAACGCATCAAGAAAGTTGAGTTGGTTTTGTATGGGTAAAAGGAACTTTCCTTGCAGAATGACATAAGGGTTTTTTTTCCTCTTTCTTTTAAATGTTCATGTTTTCCTACTAGTCAGGTGGTTCGCTGATGCATTTCTTATTTTCACCAATCAGTATTATTAATAAGATTTCGGAGCCTTAAAATCAACATTAGTAGACTTCTGCGGGTAATTTCAGTTACAGTTCTTGCTTGATTCTTGTCCTTTGAACATATTGCCAGCCTGCTGTGGTGGCTTTTTGGTTATTTTTCAGTTTTTGTATGCTATTGTAGAGAGAAAACCAATTAAAAACCCCCGTCTCATTCAGGAGGTTGTGTAAGTTGTAGCTGCTGGTGTGAGGGGACACCAGGTCGTGCGAGACTCGTGGTGAAGTCCAGAGCTGGCAGCAGTGTGCCCGTGAGGAACGCACGGTGCTGCCGGCGCGGTGGGAGAGGGCAAGGCAGGATTTTTTTGGTTCTCCCCTTTCCCCTTCTTCTTTCCCCTTCTTCTTTCCCCTTCTTCTTTCCCCTTCTTCTTTCCCCTTCTTCTTTCCCCTTCTTCTTTCCCCTTCTTCTTTCCCCTTCTTCTTTCCCCTTCTTCTTTCCCCTTCTTCTTTCCCCTTCTTCTTTCCCCTTCTTCTTTCCCCTTCTTCTTTCCCCTTCTTCTTTCCCCTTCTTCTTTCCCCTTTCTTTTTCATCTGCACAGTGTTGGGTTACATTTGGGTTGCATAGTTTTTGTGCACTTCTCACTCCTCACTCAAACGAAGTCAAAAACGTCCCATATTTTTATATCTGAGGTCATGTTTAGCGCAGCGTAAGTTGAAACGTGCCTGTAGCACATCGGGTGGTTTTTGAGAGCTAAAATAGTCGCCTGGCTCAAGCCCTTAGGCCGGACGATGAGCGCAGACCTTCCTCTCTGGTGGATGATGTTTCTTATTCTGGTGGCTGGCTAGCGGTGACGCGCTTGTGCTTCTTCCCGGTGCGTGCCTGTGCCGTGCCATCGACGCGCTCACCTTCAGCGTGCCAGGTGCTTCCCAGAAATCTGTCTCTGTGCAATGCTGAGCGGCTGTGGGGAAGCAAGTGAGCTCCAGCCAGGTCCCCTCTCTCTGGGTGCCTTTATAGCTTTCCTTGCCATACGATAAGGCGAGGCTGTGGAGACAGCAGAGAAGATGGTGTTTGCTCTGGTACGGGGTATAGCCACCATCCCACGTGGCCGTAGTGTGTTGTGCGGACTTCACGTGGCTCGTACTGGTTCTGGGGTGACAGTACTGGTTCAGAGGTAAACGTCGTAGAAGAAGTCAGAGGGAACACCCATCTCCATTGGCTTGGTCAGCAGTGGTGGAGAGGGCCGGGGCTGGTCTTGGCTCTGCTGCTGGCTGGGCACCTGCTGCCCGTCCTTGGGTGGCCGCTGTGCCTGAGGAGACGCTGTTTGCAGGCTCTGCTCCAGGCGCTCAGTGCGTTGTTGCAGGGAGCCCTGTGCTACGTGTGGCTGGTGGGGTGTCAGATCCCCCTTGGGTAACGCTTGGTTTCCCCTGCCCTTAATTTGTCAAATTTAAAGATAAAATGGTTGGAAACAGCAGCCTGCAGCTTACCGAGAGTGCAACAGTGCTAAATTCCCGTGGACACGCTTTAGTGCCTGCACCACCATAGCCCGCTAGATCACACGTGGCTCTTATGAGCACTGGTGGGTCATCTTCGTCGCTTGAGGAGTAGGAGCTTTGCTGTGATCTGCCCTTTATATCAAGCAACGGATCCGTACTTAGGTCTGAAGTGTGGTTACTTCTGGTGTGACCCCGGGCTCGCTGCGGGCAGGGGCGAGGGGGGGGCGGCAGCTCTGTGTGGAGAGGCGAGGGGCTGCGGGCAATGCTGCTCGCTCGGGCTGCTGTTGCACAGCGTGAACTGTCGTTAGCAGCAGCCACGTTGGGGCGTTACAGTAAGTCGTTGTACCGTCCTCCCCTGCTCCGGGCAGGCTCGTTTGCTGCAGATGTGCAATGCTGCTTGCTTTGCTAGGTCTGATCTTTTGCTGCAGTGGCAGTGCTGGAGAGCTGGTCCCTTGTGGGAAATCGCCTGAGCACATGCAGCTGGACTGTATATTTTAAAACACTACTTAATATGAGCAGATTTAATGCAAACCTTCAACTTTCTGGGGACAAAACAGCCTCTTCAGTCTTAAAGTGTTACTTGTTACCACCAAATTCTGATGACAGACCTGTTCTGTTCCAGTAGGCTTTTTACACCAGTTGGCGAGGAATGCCCAAATAGTTACTGTTGTACTTTTTATTAACAGCTGGAGGAAACTAATGCTCCGTCTGGTACCCTGAGCTCCTCGTTGCCTGCCGGGTACCAGCGCTGGTTCCCTTGCTGGTCTGTTGAGCCGTGCCATCTCTTGAGCTTGGTTTATAAAATGATGGATCCTGACGTGATGGGATTGCTCTACATTCAGAGCAATGCAGTCTACGGTTTAACCTAAAATACTCATTTTATTTATGATTTTAGAGTTAGTATTGAAACATAAAAAGTAATTCTTAACAGTGATGTGCTGCTTTGACTTTCAGCGAATGAATGAGAACCGGTCGTTTTTGCTTTAGGCTTTCAGATGAACTTCTGTGAAAAGGCACGAAGTAAGCTATACTTTTTTTTACTATTATCCTGCTTTTTTTAGGAATCTTGGCCTGGGAATTTGTCTGCTTTTTCTTAGAATCATAGAATCTTTAAGGTTGGAAAGGACCTCTGAGATCACTGAGTCCAACCGTTACCCTAACTGCCAGGTCCACCTCTAAACCCTGTCCCTAAGCACCACATCCACACGCTTTATGAATACTTCCAGGGACTGTGATTGCCCACTGCCCTGGGCAGCCTGTGCCAGGGCCTGACCACTCTCACTGTGAAGAAACTTTTCCTAATATCTAATCTAAACCTGCCCTGGCACAACTTGAGGCTGTTCCCTCTCGTCCCATCGCTTGTTCCTGGGGAGAAGAGACCGACCCCCCCGGCTCCAGCCTCCTTTCAGGCAGTTGCAGAGAGCGATGAGGGCTCCCCTCAGCCTCCTCTTCTCCAGGCTGAGCCCCCCCAGCTCCCCCAGCCGCTCCTCCCCAGCCTTGGGCTCCAGCCCCTGCCCCAGCCTCGCTGCCCTGCTCTGGCCACGCTCCAGCCCCTCCATGGCCGCCTTGGGGTGAGGGGCCCAGCGCTGAGCACAGCATTCGAGGTGCGGCCTCACCAGTGCCCAGTGCAGGGGCACCATCACCTCCCTGGTCCTGCTGGCCACACTATTCCCGATACAAGCCAGGATGCTATTGGCCCTCTTGGCCACCTGAGCACACTGCTGGCTCATGTTCAGCGGCTGTCGACCAGCACCCCCAGGTCCTTTTCTCCCAGACAGCTCTCCAGCCACTCCTCCCCCAGCCTGTGGCGTTGCCAGGGGTTGTTGTGACCGAAGCGCAGGACCCGGCACTCGGCCTTGTTGACCCTCACACCGTTGGCCCCAGCCCATCAATCCAGCCTGTCCAGGTCCCTCTGCAGGGCCTTCCTACCCTCCAGCAGATCGACACTTCCACCCAACTTGGTGTCATCTGCAGACTGACTGAGGGCGCACTCCATCCCCTCATCCAGATCATCAATGAAGATATTGAACAGAACCAGCCCCAATACTGAGCCCTGGGGAACAGGGCTCTTCCAGCAAACCAGCTGCAGCAGTCCTGCTCCTAAGAGAGTCTCCATTTCTCACAGTGCTAGTGAAGTAAGAGCTCAGTTAAGATTTGTAAAAGGTCATTAATTGTTGAGGTGGCTTTATGCCTTCAGCTTTACCTGTAACGGCAGAGCAGCACTCTATCAGCATACAGTTACACTGATCGTAGATGGGCGTATGGAGCCCTGGGGATTTGCTGTCTGCTAAATCGCTGTGAAATACCAGCTGGGTGGGATTTGGCAGTTTGATTTGCGCTTGTTAAAACTTCTGCTGAACGAAGACCTGACTTCTTACGTCCTTTTACGTGGCAGTGAAGGGGATCATCAGCTTACAGGTGAATACCTCAAATTTCTATCTCAAGAGCAGGCAGCATGGGCACCGGATCCTCCTGTGGGTCGCTTCTGGTCCTGCTTCTTTGTGAGAGCAGGCAGAGAGGTCCGAGACGCTGTCCTCTGGGACTCGGGGAGCTCTGCAGGATTCATCGTTCTGTTTTCTGTCATTGGCTTGGGCCGTGTGTCGCTCAGACATCGTTCAAGGTACCCTCTGCAGTAAGGTGGGAGCTTTACTAGAAACGAAGTCTCTGTTTTCTTTTTTTGTTTGTTTTTCTCTTTTCTTTTTAATCTGAATTGTAGAAATCTTGTGACTCTGCATTTCTTTCAATTTGCATTTAGATTTTTTTTTTTACACTCAATAGCCATATTCGTGACAGCGATTCTAATATCTAGAGAGATAATTGTTAATGTTTTTTAAACAGTTGATGTCTTTGGGTTTTATCTCAGTATACTTTGTGACCACTGTTCAGACACATTTCTTCTGAGATGTTGTATATAGAAAATCCTTTATTGTCCATAGCTTTTCAGAGACTGATGGTTTTCTGTCTTGGAAGAGCTGAGAAGGACGTATGCTCCAGCATTACAGCGCAGAGCGAGCCTGCGTGACAGAATTGCTCCCCTAGGACAGGGCTGGAAAACACATTTATTCTTTAATAATTTTCTATTAGCACAGGATATACAAATCTTTAGGAAACTTGATGTTTCAAGCAGGAATTTCAAATCTGTTTTGCAAGCTAGAGCTGTGTGGCAGGATTGGAGTTAAAGTTGTAGACCTTTCTGGTAAATCCCTGAGACAACAGCGACTGAAATGTGAAAAGAGGTGGAAGAAGAGCATCTACCCGGGCGGAGGGGTGGTCTGCCGGACGGCAGAGCTGTGGGAACGGCTCTGCAGGTGAGATGGAGTTAGAAATGGGACTTGCTGCTGGGAACAGCTGGCACGCGATGTTTCATACGAACCTTGGCAGCTGAAGAAGGTTGATTAATATTTAATATTTAAATGCTTCTGCAGGGTTTTAGTGACTTCCTCAGCAGTGCTTTTCATCTGAAGCTGGGATCTTCTGTCAGGCATAGACAGTCTGTGTGCGTTGGAGGGGATGAAATCTGCTACAAAACAAAAAATCCTCAATAAATGATATTGCAGGAAAAAAAAAAGGAGGAAAAAAAAAAAAGGCTTTGTCATCAGAGGGTTTTGCAAAATAATGAGGTTTTCCAGAGCTCAGCAGCTGGGCCTGATGGTCGGTAGCTGCTGAAGCAAACTGGTAACGAATGGGGTCTTAGGGAAGAGAATTTGTTGTTTTCCCATTGCAGGAGTGGATGGGCTCTGAGGGTACCGTAAGCTGAGCACCAAATAACCAGTGCGTCCTTTCTGAACAGCTCGGTTGACTGTGTTGGTTATCTGAAAGTATAGGAAAAGCGTGTGAACTGCTTTCCTGGTGGCAGGAGAAGACTGCGCAGCACGCTTGCTAGCAGCGCGGTGCCGGGGCTGCTGCCGTAAGGCCTTTAAGAGAGCAGGCAACGAAAAGCCCTCCAGCGTCACCATGGATTTCTGACGTTCGTATTTTTGAAGTGAAAATCTGTTAGCGTTTCCAGCTTCTGAACCTGTAGTGCTGTTTGTCCTGTGAGCAGCGACATGCCTCAGCCCGAGGGGATGGGGTGGGCGGTTTTGCAGCGGCAGCGTGGAGGTACGTGCTGGAAGCTCCCCGGGGCAGCGTGCTCGGTCACGGACCCTGCGCAGGGGCTCGCGGCGGGTAAGGCTGTAAAAACTTCATTAAAATCGCTTGGCTGACTCCTGTGCCTGGAGGTAGGAATGCAGGTGAGTTGGACCCAGGAGGCTGAAAGGCGTTTAAAAACCCCCTAAACCAATACTTCAGCACCTGCCTGCCAGAGCGCTGCAGTTTACCTTAAAAATGGGGAAAATACATAAGAGCGGTTGAAAAAATGGGGTTGTGCATGGGGTGCTTTCGCTGCTGGGGAATTCCTGTGGAGTGGAGATCTCCATCCCAAAGAGGTGTTTTGATGGACATGACATGTTTTTCTATAGGAGCAGCTGCTGTTGAGCATCCAAGGGTAGGTTGTCTTGGTTTGAAAACCTGAAGTTGTACGTGGCCTGAGTTTTATTCCAGAGAAGGGTTCAGGTGCTGCTAAGGGAGAAGAGCGAACGTCTCCTTGCACGCTGCGGGGCTGTTGGCCTGGTTTCCTCACTGCTTTGGAAACCTGTGTAAAACATGGTCAATTGGCTGTTCCCCAGAGTCAATCATTGAATCACGCAATGGTTTGGGTTGGAAGGAACCTTCAGAGACCATCGAGTCCAACACCCCTGCCACAGCCAGGGACATCTTTCACTAGATCAGGTTGCTCAAAGCCCCATCGAACCTGACCTTGAACGATTCCAGTGATGGGGCATCCACAGCTTCTCTGGGCAACCCGTTCCAGTGTCTCACCACCCCCATCGTACCACGTTTCTTCCTTATGTCCAGTCTAAACCTACCCTCTTTCAGTTTAAAACCATTGAAAGTATAGATGAAGGATCTAAATTCTGTTGGCAGGAGGTTTAACCTAATGCGGTAAGCTCCAGGGAGAGCGAGCGCGCCTGCGGGAGCGGGGTCTTGTCCAGCCCGCCCGGCCGGGACTCGGGGAGCTTGCGACGAGCAGCGGGGGCTGGATCCCGGCACCCTCCTGCCGGCACAGCCGCGTCCGGAGCGGCCGCCCGCGCTGCGGGATGGGCAGCAGGAGTCAGCCCGGGGAGCTGGTGAGAGAGGGGACGGTGGTGTTTTTCTCTGTAGATTGTAACCGGTTGAATTAAGGAGTGAACTATTAGGAAAGTACTCAAGAAGATTCTTTTGACAGAGAAAATACCTGATGTCTTCAGGTATTGTAAATGTTTACAGCAAAGACAGATTTTGATGTGGAGCATTTTCCATTAAAAATACTGTTGACTGTTACCTAGTGACAGTGTCTTTGCTTGAATTACCCCCTAAAGTATATTTTAATTGTAGTCTTCTCTTTAAACCACGTTTTAAAGTGTTAGGAGTGTATAAGCTGACTTTGTGCGTGTTACGTGCAAATGTCATGTTTATTTTGAAGGAAAGGGTGATGGAAGCATTACCACGTTTGTGAAGTCTCTTAACCCACTTTAAAGGCTTTCTGTTTCACAGGCAAATTTTGTAGGTCGTGTTTGCCAGCTATTAGTGAGAATGACAGGAGCTATTGTCTGTTACTTAATTTATTTTTTCAGGTCTGCAGTCTGTGCTCAGTAACTGTTGGGAGCGAAACTGGTGGCGCTTGCAGAGGGCAGGAGGGGTCTCGCTGGCTCTGGCCCTGGGGGGCACGTACCTGGTGCCCTCTCCCAGTAAGTGATGGTTTCTGCTGTGGATCCACTTTTTTGCCAGAGGAACACCATCTAGCTTTTAATCTGAAGGTGTTTTTTTGTGCTGAGAAGGGAAAAGGCTGTTGCTGTTTTGCATGCAGGAGGATCAAAGGTGTGCAGCGGAGGGGGATGCTTTGCAGATCCTCCGTTTGTTGTAAATGAAAGGAATGTAACACAGATGTCTGAATTTCTCTTGTAAGCCGTCGAGAAGTGGCAGGATTTGATCCCCACCTCTCTACAGCTCTTTCATGGAAAAACAGCAGCAAGTATCTCCATTCGGGACGGCAGCATTGAATGATTTGACAAAACGGCGTGCCGTCAGGTGAGGCACGAGGCCTGTTGATTTTCCATGGAGCTGTATTAGGGAGGCCACAGCAGTAAGCAGTCTGTTTATTAATAAACTATGAAACGAGGAGGAAAGGTTGCAATGCCACCAACTTCCCACTGACCTAAAAAGAGAGCGGCTTTTTGCTAGCGGCTCCTGCCGCGCATGCTGGGGTGCAGCTCCGAGCCTCCCGTGGCTGCAGGCCCCTTCCCTGTCCCGTGGCAGTTCTCGCCCAGGCCACAGCCCAAGCAGATCTCGGTGTCGGTAGCTGGGCTCCTGCACCCATCATCTGCCCTCTCCCGGGGACCGTGGCTCCCAGGGGCGCTTCTTTCCCATTTATTTTTTGCTAAGAAGTCCGTATAGCAAAAAGAGAACAGGCCCTGATCCTTTCTTTTGTAGTTTTTTTGCTGTTTCTTCTGGGCTTGCAAACATCGAAACTGTTTGAAGGGCATTTCCCAGAGTTTGATATTGATTGCTTCCCAGTGTAATTTTATTTCTCCTCCTAAGAGGCTGTGTAGCATTAAAGGAATGCCACGAACAAGTATATTTTCGTAGGCTAGCTGTTTCAGTGCTTTGGCTACTGTGCCAGGTTTTGGGTTTGTTTTTTTTTTTAAGTACTGTGCGTGTGCAATGACACTTTTTGGAGTGACAGCCGTTGTATTTCCATGGCAGCAAGGGTTGTGCTTTTATTAGCCTTCACTCCAGCTACTTTCTCTGGTTTTGTTTTGATAATGAATCAGTGTGGCGTAGCTTTTTGTGCTCTTGAGCACCAGCTTGCTAATCTTTCTGAACTGGTTTTTACCACATCATGCGTTGGGTACAAAGTGCCCTTCAAGGGACACGTGAGACTTGAACGTGGAATAAAATGTCATGCGTAAAAGCAACAAAAGCGTGCATGTTACAGAGTTTACTGCCTATCCTGTACTGGACAGGTCGCATTTAGGGGGTTTAATGGGTGGTGTATGTGGTATTCAAGAGTATTCTGAATAAAAGCGGAGGGTAGCGTGTTCCCAAGGAAGCGGAGAAGGATGAAGGAGAGGACGCCGGCGCAGGACCGGCGAGCAGGTCGGTGAGGGTGCGTTGTCCGAAGGGCCGGTTCTTCCTCTGGCGGGCGCGGTGTGCTCCGGCGCCGGGACTGCAGGCGGGGTCCGGGCGCTGAGCTCCCGGCCGGCTCCCGGTCCAGGGCAGGGTTAGGTTTGCATCACCAGCCCCTTTGCTGACGAGGAATCGGAACTCAGATTGAATCGTCTCAGTGGCAATTTTCAGACGACCTGTACATTAAGACAGATATAACTTTACCAGAAACTTTTGTCAAAAGATATTCCTGATGCATATTTTCTTTACTAGTATATATCAGAACAGGCTTTTCGGGGTACTGGCCTTGGTTGTTTTTTTTTTTATATCAATGATTTTCTCTTATACCGTGAATCATAACGTATAGGACACCAGAAATTAATGTGCATATGATTTTTCTTCTTTTGTAACCAATATGTAAAGCTCAAGCTGTGATGTTCCAAAAGAAGTCTGCTTTATGCTTTTGATTGCTGGTGAAATTACTGTATTGTGTCTTTCTGATTGAATGAATTTGGGCAAAATAAGAAATGGCAGCAGTCCAACTATGAGATATCAGGAAGTGTAAAAAAAAAAAAAAAAAAGAAAACCCAAGAACTCAAAGGAGAGTCTTATCTAATGAGCTTCAAAACAGTGTTAAAACTGGCTTATTCGAATCCAATATCCTTTCAGTTTTAGACATGTATTTTATACTTTAGGGGAAAGTTGCCTGCTTTAACAAGACTGGTTTTGCTAAATTGACCTTATTAAATTTTGGGACTGTGTTTAAAAACAGAATAACACATTTTTTGAAACTGAATTTATTAAAAAAAAAAAAAAGTGTGGTGGTTTTTTTTTTTTTTTTTTTCTTTTTTAAAGCAAGCACTTTGGATTACAGTGCTGTCTGCTATAGCCTAGGAAAAAGAACAAAATGGATAAAGTGAGACCTGGTGACGTTTCAAACTGCTTTGGACATTTGAATATGAGAATATGTGAATATCTGAATATGTGGAACAGTTTGATGGTATTGTTCACTGTATCTGCTGATAGAAGAATTGATACTCATCCGGTTAACGTAGCGAGGAGGTAGGTTAGGAAAAGAAACTCAGCCCGGGGGAAGTGGTGCTTTGTGCCCTGGGTAGTTACGCTGTGGAAACTGTGGTGTGCAGTGTTGTGGGTGTTACAAATGTGGAGGTGATGAGGAAGAGTGTGGACAAGTTTGTGGAGGGAAGGGTCCGGTACTGCCCCGTACGGGGAGCAGCTCTGGGCGAGGAGGTCGGTGGGTGCGCGGCCGGGAGGGTGCTGAGCAGCAGGGCGTACTCTTTGCCTGATGGTGTACGGTACCCTAAACCCTCACGCAGGCCGCGGGGGCACTCAGCAGCGAGGTGGGACGTTTGCTCTGGCAAGGTGGGGTTGCTCCCGTGATGAGCGAAGAAAGCGCTCCCCACCCCACACCATTTCAGGACAGGCAGGGACAGACACACCAGCAAAACCGGGTATAAGCCGCCTGCCCCTCGGCATCGCACCATGGAGAAAGGCACACCGCAAGTGGCTTCCACCTTCTGATGGGATGGGGTGGGGTGGGATAAAATCCTGATGTTGATTAGCGTGTGCCTGGGTTGAAGACTGTTAGCTGGGGGGCTGTTGATGGATGGAAGCAAGTCCGTCAATGATTACTAGATTTTTTTAGGCAGTTCCTAATGGCTGTATGAGTAAAAGGATGACACTGAAAAGCTTGAGTGCTGGATGGCGTACTAAGTTCTGCTTTCCGTTAGTGAACATAAACTTTCATTTCGGTTCTTACTGGATTTTAATATTTTTAACCTAAACACAAAATGGTGGAGTCTATGATTTTAGTTCGATAGGGAACTCTGGTGCAATTGTTACATTTCTCAGTGAGGTTTATTTATTGTAATTCATATATGAGGCTGTATTGGGTTCTTTTAGTTAAATAGCTTCTTTCACTTAATGTTCAGAAGTGTCAACAGTAACTCGGAATACCTGTTTTGGAGGGAAAGCAACATTTCACAATATAAGACGGCTCATTTATAGATGCGACAGGGACTAAAGCTGGCAGTTAGCTGGAGGCGAAGCATGAAGAGCGTCCGCTGGATGTCTCATGGCGAGAGGACCACTTGAAAGTTAGAAACAGTTCATTGTACCCCATTGTCTTGGGGTTTCTCAAGTATCGGCAGAATAAAGCTGATGTGATTCTTACCAGCTTTTGTCCATAAATCTGGAATTTGAATTGTTTGCTCTAATTTATAGCTCTTGTTCAGGCTGTTTCCTCATCCTCAAGCCCTGGAAGAAGAAAGTTTGATTAGAGAGAGGGCTGGCCAGAAGTGGCCATGGACTTGCACAAGTAAACATTACTTCTCACAGGCACTGGCTGCTTCTCATGAGAGCGTTCAAGAGAAAGTAATGAAAATCGGAGTGGGTCTGCGTCTCCAGACGGTCCCTGCCCCTCCCAGGAGTACACAAACCTGATTACGCTAGGAAGAGAAGAATGGCCGTTTGATCCTGCCTGGCATCGTTCACAGGTGTGAGACTTTTAGGTAAATACAAATTCAAAACAGTGTGTGACCATGGCTTGTACCCCCTGGGCTGGATTTATAAAATGCCTGGAAAGTGTTTCCCTACGGGAGAGGGAAGCCATGGGGAATTCTCATAAGTTACCAGCTGGAGGGAGCTGTAGCTCGTGGGCCCAGTGTTCCGGAGCCGTTTTGTTTCTCCAGGGATGCTGAACCCTTGCATCTCCTAAGCAGTTGGGAATTGTGGGTGCTGAGCAGCAATACCAGTGTGCCCGTTGCAATACCTGCTGCCCTGCGTGCCCTCAAGGGTCTTGAGGGTCAAAGTGGCGTCTTGACCATTTCAAGACAGTCTGGGAAGCGGTGGCTATGTCAGCTAGGTTTTGATGAGCTACAGAGCGCGTTTCCATGTTCATGCTGAGCAGTTCACATAGCGATGAGCTTTCAAGGGCATGGACTGTGTGGTCCCCACGTGCTCCTGTGCCCAGAGCAATCCAGCACTGGGGAGATGCAAAGGAAAGAAAAGTGAGAAACAGCGGCCTTAGAGGGATGGCAAAATGAAATTTCTTGCAGAGATAGCTGGTTTGGTGGGTTACAGCCAGCTGTTTTGTGTGTCTGATTTAATGCCCTGGTTCCAGGGTAACTGGAAAGTCAGGGCGTCGTTGAAGGAGGCAGCGCTCCTTTTCTCACCCTTTCCTGCGCTAGCTCATGGTGCGAGCAGCTGGCGGCGAGGGTGGTCGGGGCGGCCATCCGGGTTATAACTAACCCGAGGGGGAAAAGTCAGGGTAGAGCACCTGTGGGAAAGGCAGGGCTGCTGCTTCTGGGGGTAACCCGCGTGTGAAGTAACTGGAGATCCTGCTGTGCTGATTCTCTGCGATGGCAGGTCTTCCTTCGGTGTGATGTTACAGTGCCGAGCACAGTGAGACCCACGTCCTAGGGTCAGGGTCTGCAAATAATGCTGCAGAATAAACGCATAGTATTAAAAAGCAATTTCTTACAGTAATAAATAGGTGTAGTAATAAAAAGGCAACTTGTTGTCATTGGTGTTCCTGCACTGGGGTAGGAAAGGGTTTGCATGTCCTTCTCCAGGCAGGTGCGTGTCAAGGAGCAGAGTGCTTTGAGCTGGGTGGTAGAAGGAGACCAGAGCTCTCGACAGAAGTTACCCCTCCTGCCTGTGATCCGTGTGCTGGAGCCGAGCTCTTCCGAGGCTCGTTTTCGTCCTAGCTAGAAACGCTGGGATTTCACTCATCTGGAACCACACAGAAAAGGAAAACCACAAAACCATCAGCTTCCTGCTCTGCAGGTTAACGTGATGCAGATCTCCATTTCTTTATACTCTCACTTTCTGCACAGTGTTTGCTTTCATTAGGAATGGCTATATTAAGATCAGTAGCTATATATTTTTTTTTTTTTAATATCCTCTTGGATCCATCCTCTCTACACTAACCAGATGCAAGTTCTTTTGTTAAAGTTGCATCAACTGATATACCAAAGCCGTAGTCTCTGTAGTTCGTTGCTGCAGACGTTTGTTGCTGCAGATGCCTTGGCTGTTGGGTCAGAGTCAGAGTTGGCTGTGTGCAGCTATCCAGTTCTGCCTTTGGGAAGAAATTTAAATGCTCTAACACTTCCATCTGTGTTATCTTCGCTAACAGAAATGAAGATTTCTGCCACATAGGTAAATATACACAAAAATTATGAGAGCATCCAGCTGTTGGCCTGTTGGAGGCAGTTTCAGCAATCTGCCAAGCTCTTGAAGGTGGCAGAACTGTGACCACGTCCCTTGTTGCACCCAGCCTTCAGCTGGGGTGTGGAAGAGGTTTGGTACCTGCTGCCTTCTGTCCTTCCAGCGCAGCAGTGAGGTTCACTCCTGGCATTTCAGGTGTTTCGGCAGTTGAATGAAAACATTGAGCAAGAGCGCCATCGCTGTGCGTCTTTCTGAAGAGGTTTCGATGCTGCCAGGCTATGAAAGCTGCAAATTCTGTTGGAAACACCGATCATTGGATGTTGCCCGGCATGCCTCGGCAGTGTGAAACGGGGGCTCCTTCCTATGCTATTCTTCTTGCTACAGCATATCACTCGTTCATATTGGAGGCTTCAGAAGACAGCATAAAGCTTGAATTTTTCTGAGCGCACAAGATGTTAATTTTTTTTTTCCGTAAGAAAAACATGAACCCAAAAGCTGGTGGTCACAGTGCAGTGGTGTTATGTTTAGTAGGACCTCTGAGTGCTCGTTAAAAGTGCGTTATTTTGGTGCGTTGGGCTGTTTCTGCTGGATTTCAGCATGAAGAAGGGTTTGAACAAAGTAGTGGAAAGTAAACCAGAGTTTGCTTAAGTTTTCAGGTTTTTTGCCCTTTTTTTTTTTTTTTTGTTATTCCTTGCAGTGTGAATTTTCCTTCATTTTTTTCCCTCTCCAATTCCTTGAAAAGCAAAGTAATTGCAGTGCTCAGAGAAGAGCTACAACGTGGTAGCGGGGGACTCGTGGCCATGGTGAAGGCGTGCTGGGCAGACACGGCGCTGGGTTGCATTTGTCCGTTGCGGCATCGAGGATCTGCTGTCCTGCAAGACAGGGCGGGAGCGTGCGTGGACCCGGTGGAGGCAGCCAGTCCTTTTGCATGGCCATGGTGAGGTCCATGCTGCTGCTGCGCTGGATGAGGCTGCAGAAATTCAACAAATTGAGGTTGTGTCTCAAACGCAAGTGCCAGGGAAGGACCCACGCAGCAAGGGGAGAAGGCGGATGGTGACAGGGTGTTGGGCACGAGTGGCAGCTCCTGTCTCTTCTGACAGCCTGCACGTAGCTGAGCTGCTGGGTTCGGCTCGTGGTGCACAAAGTGCCTTTATGTCCGAGGGCTGGAGAGCCAAGTGTTGGGTCGAGTTGTGTGAACACCGGCCGACCTGGCATGACGGGGTCTGAAAGCTCACAAGGAGACAAGGGGCTGGGATATGATCAGGGAAGTGAAACCCAGCGATGGTTATTAAATACAGGGATACCATGGTTGGCTGAGGAGGTCCTTGAGCTGAAAGTGGTTGGAGGCTGAGAGAATATCTGAAAGAAGGATCTCCTGGGCTTGGTTATTGCTCTCTTCACTGGCATCGTCTCGGGGCCATGGTGGGGTGCAGGACGCTGTGCTAGATGGACCGCTGCAGCTGTTCTTATGCTCTATGTGTTTGAGTTTAGCCCTTACCTCTTGAATTAGAAGATTTTTTTCTGAAATTCCAAATTGGAAAAATAAAAAAATAGACCATTGCCTATTTACAGGTACTGTTTTTGAAGCTTAGCATAAAATTGCCTTGGATTTAGTGTGTAAAAGTTCTCTGAAGAAGGAATTAAAAATAAAAAAGTACTTTCAAAGACAACTAAAAGCTTTTGTATGTTCTGTAGACTTGTGTTTTGATTTCTTGCTTAGCAGTTGGCACATACCTCAATTATAACTCAGCAGAACTAAGCAAAAATGCTTTTGGGGACCGCGTGTTCCTAGGCGTTTTTAAGATCCAGACCAAAATCTTTCCCAGTGCAACAATGCAGATAAATATTTTTTGAAGAACCTTGCATCTGAGACCAGGCTTTCAGAAAGGCTCAGCTTTTCTTTAAGTCTGTAAAAGCAGTGATTAAATGTTCCTAGGACACCTGGCAGCTCACAAACAAGGAAACCAGCTCACATGAAACAGATCCTAACTTGAAAATTTGGCTAGGTATATTTTTAGCTATGCATAGATATCAGGTGACAGTATTTGGAAAAATAAGCATATATTGCAAAGTTTTAGATCCAACCATGGAGACCTGCTGCCCTTGCATTGCAGAGGATTATTTCTTGTGGGAATAGTGGTCAAGTGGAGGAGCTGCCCAGTGCTGGGATCGAAGCATCACCCCTGCCCAGTGGAGTCTGGAGCGTGTTAAAAGCTTGCTCCGGTACGAGTCTCTTCACCCTATCACAAGTTGTTTCCAACATTTTATTTGTGCCTGTTAGTGCAGCTTTAACATTTTCATGCACGCACGCTCTCTCGGCTTTACCTTTTTAGTTATTCAACCAGTTGGTGACAGGTAACGCTGCTGGTAAGTACTCTTTTTCCCTCGACTCTGAGGCGTTCCCAAGATGTTCCTCTCGGCCTTCCCTTGCTGTTTTTTGACTGGTCATTGTTTCAAAACAACTTAATCCATTTTCTTAAATATGCACTGTGTGTGTGTGTGCTCCATGTACCTCTCATGGCTTAGTGGTAAAACAAGGCGACAGCGTTGCCGTGGTGGCATCCGTGTGTGTGTGCGGCATCCACCACTCGCATGGCTTACAGGTGAAGCAAGGAGACAGCGCTGCAGTGGTGGCATCCTTAGGTCGTCCTTAGGCTGGGCTGGGCGCGTGGTGCTGACGTTCCCGCTTTGCTACCTGCCTTGTTGGCTCCTCCTGTGCTGCTGAGCTGCATCTTGGGTAACCTTCTCAGGTCCTGCCAGCTGCCTGCAGTGCCGTCCGAGCTGCCACCCGAGCCGATGGCCTGTCTGTGTCCCCTGGTAGCGCTTTGGTACCTACACACGTCGCACACGGCTGCCAAGGGTTCATTTTAACGGGAGATGTGAATGTGAGAGTTGCACTGGGAGCAGGATCTTTCGGGGTCGGCGTTGCCTGACTGACCCTGTGCCAAAACCACTTGTAGAAAAGCAGCGCTTTGTCAGGCGTTGTCCTCCACATATGATATGAAGCTCAAAAAATACCTGCTTGGTTTAACAGACTTAACTGAGAGAGGCAAAAGTGAGGTTTCCTGTGCCACGGGGATGTGGAGCAAAATGTTCTGCGATGGGGGAGAGCAGGACCGGGACGGGGAGGGAGAAGGCAGGGACAGGGACGCTGAAGTCCCTTTCACAGCTTGCTTCTTCCTGAAAGGTAGCAGATGACACCTGATGAACAAAGGGCTGGAAACCTCCCGTGCGACGGCCCTTGGGAGAAAAGTAAGAGGCAAGAGAGGGAGAGAAGTATAAGAGGAGGAGTGAGACGCTTCCCTTGTTTCTGTTGGCATCTTGGGGAACATTTTGCTTAAATGAGTCCAGATTTGCTCTGCTAATCCCACCTGAGACATCAGCGAGTCACCACCCCACGGACCTCTTTTCTGTTAGAGAGTGATCAGCACTTACAGGTAGGAGATCCAGAACTGCTGTGTCAGGAGATGCCTCCTGGCTTGGTGGCCGAGGGCTTTCCTCGTCCTTCCCTATGGACATCAGGGCAGCGATTCCTAACTCCCAGCGCTGTTTCTTGCTTTCAGCCCGATCTGCTCGTGGTCTCTTTTGTCTTCAGAATCAAAAAACCTGATATCCTAATGCTAAGGTGGGCAGAATTGGTCGCTCCCCCCAAAATAATTGTGCCTTAAAATGGAAGAAGCCCCCCCAGTCCTCTGGTTCCTGCTCTTCCTGACTCGTGGCTGGAGGGCTCTCGGCGGCTGGGTCTGAGGTGTTTATCAGAGCCGGTGGGATGCAGGCTGTGATTGACATTGCCACTTTTCTGGCATAAGGTAGCTAGAGGGATGATGGAAACATGCTTGTTGCTTTATCCAAAGAAACTAAATCCTTTCCATTGACCTTAAGCAAAGGCCTCAAGGGCACATTTTTTCCTTGCTTTTAGTCTAAGTACAGGCTCCTAAAATTAAGAAGAAAAAAAAATGAACCAAACCTGTTCCCAGTCCTCCTCCCTACAGTATATTTTATAATTCTTGCTGTGCTGTTTCGTAATGAAAAAGTACCTGGCACGGCCCTTTGCATAATTTATTATTGTTGTACATCAGGAAGGGCTCTAGGTGCCTCGCAATAAATTTCGCAGGGCAGCGTCACCATTTCCTTCTGACAACCGCTCCCGTACAGTCTCCGCAGGATTGTATCGTGGCTGCCTCAGAGACGGGGAGCGTGAACACTTTGCAATATTGGTTGCTGAAACGAAGCGCTGCTTTGAGAGCAGCCCCCTTTCCAGAGACATCTGGTCCGGCGACACCTCCTGCGTGCTGGCTGGTTGAAGGTGACTGGGACAACTGGACCCTCGGTTCTCCCCGTCGGTGTTTCACCAGGCTTGGCGTGTGACTGCGACTGTGAGCGATGTGTTAAATAATGGTCTCCAGCGAGAAGTTGCCTGAGTTCCAGTTTAGGAGGAAAGCTGCCGTCTAAGGCCAGCGCTACGCTCTCCTCTCTCGGCGGAGAGCTGCCCGTCACAGCCTGGCACGAGCGTGGTTGCGCACCTCGCGCATGTGCGGCCACGCACTGTTATATTCAGCACGCAACGCTTGCCCAGGCGCAGATTTAAGCTCTTTTACCACAGCTGATCTGCTCCTGAGACTCGGGTAGTTTTAACTCTGTTTATGGCTATTCATACGAATGGTATTTCCATGCAGGGTAGTGTCAGGGATAATAAGTGCTAAAGGTTAATGGTGGATTTTGGAGATTTCAGAGACTTCATTCTCAGGTGTTTACTGCTGGGAGTTTCCAGTCTGAGGGAACTAATCTTAATCTGATAGCAATTTCTTGCACTTGAAGCCTAACCTGCTTTAGCCAGGCTTCACAGAGAAGGTATTTATGGCAGCTGTTGCAAGTGCTGCTGGATGTAGCATAAATCACGTATTGCAAGTTGCGGAGGTGCGTGTCTGCTGGTGCGGGAAGCGTCTGTGCAACTGTGAGCCGCCTCCCAGCCTTAAATCACCAAGATGTCCTGCTAGCTTTTGGTTCAGCACAAGTGTTTTACTGTGGGGGGGTTTCATGAGGGTAATGGCTGGTAACCCTGCCAGAGTCCCGGCTGATCTGGGCTTGGGTGGTTTTGTGCTCCTTAAGTGGAAGCACACTTGGGGCTGTAGGTGAATTATGGATAAATACTCGTTCTAATGAGGTGACCTCTAAAAATGAGCATACTTAGCACATTCCTGTAGTGCAAAATCGTCATCTCAGATTTGAATGCTGACTCTTGGATTATACTAAATTGAAGGTTTCATTGAAGGGCAGCGAATGTCAGTAACAGACAGACGTACTGAAAATACCTGGACCCTTGAAAGTGAGTTTCTATAGTTACAGGTCTTAAAACTAATAACTCAACCCCAGGCCTCTCCTTTCATTGAGATCCCCAAATAAACTGTGCTATTTGCTGAAGTTCTCCATGTTTTGTTTCAAAATTTGACTAGTTTTTTCTTGAAAAATGGTTTGTCTTGAGGGCAAGGCTGGAAACCTGTTTTACTCCCAAATTAGTTGTGCTGATGTGGGAGTGCATCCATGAGCAAGACTGGAAAGGAAGGAAATACAGCTGAAAAATGGTAGGTTGGAAGGGTCTGTGGGAAGGCAGCGCTGTGCTGGCAGCGATAGGGATAACGAGCCGTGAATCCTGGGTGCCTTCAGGACCTCAGCAGCTGCGGGGCTGCAGCTCCGAACACGGTAAATGTTCCTCTGCTGTCTCTACATCAAAGCAAGTGTTTTGTTAGCAGACAAGATCTAAAAATTTGGATAGTAAGAGCTGGTGGAAGAGCAGAGAGATCTATGGTGTTGTGTTTTTTATTTTTTTCCATCTCAGGTGAGGGTTGGCACTAGCTTTACTTTGAGATGCCCTGGAAAAGATCGGGCCTGATATTTTGCAGTTTTCTTCTAAGAAGATAACCTGAAACATTCAACTCCCTTCCCAAACAGACCCAACCCATCTGGCCTCCTGACATCCCTTCCTCCGCGTTTTCTCCATCTTTTTGTTGACATGTTTTAATTTTACCAGGGAGAGGTAAAAAGGTTGCACAGTTCATTGCAAATCCTTTGGTCATCTTCCTGCTGTTTGCTGCCACAACTCATTTTCCTGTGGTTGTATTTCTTTTCTTCTGGTTATACTAGAGCAAGGAAATAGAGCGTAGACTTGGTTCCTGGCGTATTGCTACTCCACAAACAGCAGAGAGACTTCAGTGTCCGACCAGGGAGAACAGCCACCTTTACGCTACAACAGTCACACTCACACTGTGACAACAAGATCTTCTTGAGTGCCATTACGCGGCACGTGCGGGACAACCAGGGGATCAGGCCCAGCCAGCATGGGTTTATGAAAGGGAGATCCTGCTTCACTAACCTGGTCTCCTTCTATGACAAGGTGACCCGCTTAGTGGATGAGGGGAAGGCTGTGGATGTTGTCTACCTGGATGTTAGTAAGGCCTTTGACACCATTTCCCACAGCATTCTCCTGGAGAAGCTGGCTGCACACGGCTTGGATGGGTGCACTCTGCGCTGCGTTGAAGACTGGCTGGACGGCCGAGCCCAGAGAGTGGTGGTGAATGCAGTCAAATCCAGTTGGCGGCCGGTCACGAGTGGTGTTCTCCAGGGCTCAGTGTTGGGGCCGGTCCTGTTCAATATCTTCATTGATGATCTGGATGAGGGGATCGAGGGCACCCTCAGTCCGTTTGCAGATGACACCAAGTTGGGTGGAAGTGTCGATCTGCTGGAGGGCAGGAAGGCCCTGCAGAGGGACCTGGACAGGCTGGATTGATGGGCCGGGGCCAACTGTGTGAGATTCAACAAGGCTGAGTGCCGGGTCCTGCGCTTGGGTCACAACAACCCCATGCAATGCTACAGGCTGGGGGAGGAGTGGCTGGAGAGCTGTCTGGGAGAAAAGGACCTGGGGGTGCTGGTCGACAGCCGCTGAACGTGAGCCAGCAGTGTGCTCAGGTGGCCAAGAGGGCCAATAGCATCCTGGCTTGTATCAGGAATAGTGTGGCCAGCAGGACCAGGGAGGTGATGGTGCCCCTGTACTTGGCACCAGCGAGGCCGTTCCTCGAGTGCTGTGTTCAGTTTTGGGCCCCTCACCCCAAGGCGGCCATGGAGGGGCTGGAGCGTGGCCAGAGCAGGGCAGCGAGGCTGGGGCAGGGGCTGGAGCCCAAGGCTGGGGAGGAGTGGCTGGGGGAGCTGGGGGGGCTCAGCCTGGAGAAGAGGAGGCTGAGGGGAGCCCTCATCGCTCTCTGCGACTGCCTGAAAGGAGGCTGGAGCCGGGGGGGGTCGGTCTCTTCTCCCCAGGAACAAGCGATGGGACGAGAGGGAACGGCCTCAAGCTGCGCCAGGGCAAGTTTAGGTTGGATATTAGGAAAAACTTGTTCACCAAAAGGGCTGTCAGGCGCTGGCACAGGCTGCCCAGGGCAGGGGTTGAGTCTCCATCCCTGGAGGTATTTAAAAGATGTGTAGACGTGGTGCTTGAGGACATGGTTTAGTGGTGGGCTTGGCAGTGCTGGGTTAACGGTTGGACTCAATGACCTTAAGGATCTTTTTCAACCGTAACAATTCTATGATTCTATGATAACAAGATGCTGATATTGCAGATTTGAACCAAGTGGAAAGCATTTTGGCAGGGATCAATTTGTATCCCTGCAAGACAGAAACCTTGAAAAAAATTCATTAAACTACTGCTGTTTTGAAAATTTTACTGCTTGGAAAGTGAGCATTTTCTTAGGCATAAGCTGAACATAGTTAGCAGTGTTGTTGAGGTGTGCAGGGAAGGGGGTGAGGAAATTCCAGGAAGAAAAAAGGATTGCTTTCTCCAACAGGAGGTTACTCAGAGGCTTGAGGAAATCATAGATGTCCTAGGTGAAGTAAAAATAGTAATACGGAATATATAAAGGAGGAATACTTTTGGACTGCACGTTATCTGCAGAATAGCTGTTTCTTCTTGTGTGGAGACTGGTTGGCTGTGATTGTGGTAAAGAGGCCTCAAAAAGAGTGATGAGAGCTTAATTGCAGAGCCAAGTGCTTGGATTAATCCTAGTGATGGATAGCAGCACATAAATAATTATACACTTAACCTAGCATCCAGTTACCAGCGCAGCAAGAAACAAATGCCTGCTATGAGCCTGAATTATTCTGCTGTGGCCGTTGTGTAGGTGGGTCTCCAGTGCGAGCTTGGCAAGGCTTCCCGGGCACCTTCACTGTGTCCGTTTTGGTGACAGTCTATGAAATGCCAAGGGATGGGCGTTCGTGGAGTAGCAGGACACAAAGGATCACGTCCTCCCTCACCTCAGTTCCACGCGGCGGCCTGTTGCTAAAACAACAACATCCTTTTAAAAATGGATTTGAGGAAAAGAATACTATGATTTTATGGCTGCAGTGATTTGAAATAAGGATTGCTATCCTTAAGGATAGAAGATTAACTTATTTGCAATCGGAAAGCTATTTCGGCTGTCTTTTTCTTCTCTGAGAGCAGCATAACTTAGGATACAATCCTGTTTAGATTCCTTCAAAACATAAGCAAATACTTCCCTTACCACTTGAGCTCAGCCAAAGCCAAGACCATCCTGCATTCAAATATAGTCTGGACTTAGTATAGCCATTAACGTACAGCTGAACAAACCCACTAGTCAAAATTGGGAAGACCGAAGTCAAGAAATTTCATAGTCTCAGGTCTGATTTTGAGGATTAACCTAATTTATGAAAAAGCGGTATGTTCCAAACTTTGTTTTTGGTTTCTTCCAAATCATTGCTTCTCCAGTTATCTTTACTTTTATAGTTCTCAGAGAAGTAGATGTTATAGTGGTCAATGATTAGAATTACGTGTTAAGGCAGCAAAACCTTTAAAGAACGTTTAATTAACATAAGGTGGATATTTCTGCAGCACGTTTTAGGACAATTTTGAACACACAACCTTGATGGTGATAGGGGCATTAGCGAATTTCAGAAGCAGCATTAACCCCAGGCCTCTTTATTATAGCGGAACAGGGTCGTCTGAATTAAATCTGTGCACAGCAAAATCACCAGCTAAGCTCTTGCATCTAAAGAGGCTCTTTTGCCTCCAGTGAGTTTTGAGTGATGTTTCTGCGAGGAATAGGGGCTTGGAGCTGCCAAAAGTTTTTTTGGGGATGAAACGCAAGACTTGGAGAGTATGTAGCTGAAGTACTCGATTTTTGAAAGGCTGCTGGAGAAGACAGCTTGCTTTGACTCTCGTCAGACTTCTTGTTCATTTGAGTGTGTTGCTTCATTTGCAGCACGCGTTTCCACGTGACTTGCGCTGAATGGAAATTCCCGGCGTTTCTCAGGATGTCCCTTTCTCCCCCGTCACGTTCCTTGTTCATCGCCTGAGCAAAAGCAAACCATCCTATTTGCTTTCCAGGGGCAGGTTGTGCTTCTGTGTGTGTTGGATTTATAGAAAATTCAGCCGTAGATGGTGGATCGACATCGTTGAAAGTATTCTTAGAAACCTACTGGGATAGAAATCAATAGACTGACGTTTAACAGTGATAAAAAAATGTTCTGTCACAGTGTGAAAAGAGGAAACTTGGTGTAGAAAGTTTGCAAGTAGTAAGAATAGGAGCAGGTTTTGAGAAGAGGAGACTTTCTGATGGGAATTTATAGTTAATTGTGTCATTTTCAGTGTTGGGCCACTTCAAAGACCCGCGCTCTTCTAAGTTGTATAAACATTGCTGTTAGAAAGGGAAAATCTCATGACACTGTGTTATTGCCCTTGAAGGAGGGATAGTGTTTCAGGCATGTGAATAAAACAAAGCTAGAAGAAAGATGACCGCTGTAAATGCCTGGACCCAGTCTGAGAGAAGAGTTTATACTGCGGTAACAGGACAAGCGAGCGGAGGGGCTGTATGACCGCTATCTGCAGGTGCCTGCCCAGCTCCGCTACCTGCGCCTGTCTGCACAGTGGCAGGGGAGGACCTGAGGAGAGCGGGCGAGCAGGGGGAGGTTTCAGGTGTATGGACCGGCTGGTAAGCGTTGGCATCTCCCAGGTCCTCGGCAGTCGTGAACTCAGTCTGGTTTTGCTGCGTAAGAAGGGAGGTGCCATTGGAGATGTAGTCAGAAGAGTTCGCGGAGGCTGGTCAGGCGACGGCACAGTGTTGCGGGTGTGTGACGGGTTGTGCGCTCACAGAGGGTCCCGCCAGGAAACCTGCGGTTACTCTGTGGTGTCAGGCCTGCCCGCAGCCGTACACTTCGGAGGAGCCTTGCAGGACTTCTCAAGAGACAGATGTAAGGTACAGATTGCTCTGCCTCTGTTTGCTAACAGTATCGGTAGTGTTAGCTTTGAATAGGTTCTTATGATGGGGGTGGTGAGGCACTAGAACAGGTTGCCCAGAGAATGGATGCCCCATCATTGGCAGTGTTCAAAGTCAGGCTGGATGGGGCTTTGAGCAACCTGACCTAGTGAAAGATGTCCCTGTCCATGGCAGAGGTGTTGGACTAGGTGGTCTTTGGAGGTCCCTTCCAACCCAAACCATTCTATGAATATTCCTGTTGGTCATGCATGGTCTGATCTTTCAGAACATTGTGGATGATTGACATCAAAGATGTGGAGGGGTGATAAGTTCTGCGGAAAATGGTAGACTCTCATCTTGGTTTTGCCACCTTTTTGGTTTTGTTCAACTCCTCCTTTATTTCTGGGTCACGTATGAGGGGAAATTGAGCTCTTTGGCTTCTTTTAAGTGATTCTTCTGCAGTTCATTGGGCACATGTGCTGCAAGAGCCTGAGCTTAGAAACTCACTACAAGAAAGATATTGAGGTGCTGGAGTGCGTCCAAAAAAGAGCAACAATGCTGGTGAAAGGTCTAGAGCCCAAGGCTGGGGAGGAGCGGCTGGGGGAGCTGGGGGGGCTCAGCCTGGAGAAGAGGAGGCTGAGGGGAGCCCTCATCGCTCTCTGCAACTGCCTGAAAGGAGGCTGGAGCCGGGGGGGGTCGGTCTCTTCTCCCCAGGAACAAGTGATAGGATGAGGGGAAACGGCCTCAAGTTGTGCCAGGGGAGGTTTAGATTGGATACTAGGAAAAGTGTCTTCACCGAAAGAGTTGTCAGGCGCTGGCACAGGCTGCCCAGCGAGGTGGTTGAGTCCTCACCCCTGGAGGTGTTTAAAAGACAGGTAGATGTGGTGCTTAGGGCCATGGTTTAGTGGTGGACTGGCAGTGCAAGGTTAGTGGTTGGACTTGATGATCTTAAAGGTCCTTTCCAACCTAAATGATTCTATGATCCTTGTAATATTTCATGCCCTGAAATTACTGTAAAGTGCTTTGACCTGTAAGTAGTTTTTTCTCTTTTTTTTGGTCTTGGAGTTACCCAAAACACCTCTTTGTGCAAGGTAGAAGAATGCTGCGGAGCAGGATAGTGCCTTCTGGCTTTTCCCAGGAGGGCTGTGAGATGGTTGGGAATATGACACCCGCTCTAGGGTGCAGGCAAAGGAAGGTTGTTGGAGGAATCCGGGTATTGTGCCAACTTTCGGGTGGCCGGTGCCTCCTGGGATGAACAGCAGTGAGTTGTTAAGACATCACCCAGGCAGCAGGAAACTCAGGAGGGTTCAGCTGTGGGCTCCTGGCAAATTGGGGTGCAAAAGGCCCCCGTCTCAGTGTGTTTTGGTGGAGAGGAACGCAGGTTTCCTGAGGCTGAATGGGAACAAGACAGGGTCTTCTGCAGCCCAGTGGGAGGGCTGGGAAGGGACATCTCCCTTCGTAGTCCCTGATCCTGCTGTTGCTCAAGCAGGTCATCTCAGCTTCAATGAAAAATACACAGCCAGTGGCTGGAGCAGTGACCAGGACCACTTCTACCCTACTACTTATTTATTTTCTTTTTCCCCATGCTTTCTCAGTTGGCTGCAGAGCAAAGCCTTCTCTCACCTGGTCACCCCTCCGATGGGCTGAATTTTGCTCTCTGCTTGGCAACCCGCTTGGCAGAAGGAGCGTACAGAAGATCTCCTCCGTCCTCGCTCAAGCCTGGTTATCTCCATTTGCTGTTAGGCTGAGGAGGGTCAGGAATCCCATCAGCCCTCCTACGGTTGGGGCGTTACAGAAAAGCCATCCCAAGGTCCCCTTTCACCTGCCCAGCGCCATCTACCCCGGGTGGTCTGGTGGCATGCCCAGGCTGTGCTGAGCAGGTCGGGCCCCTTTGCCACCATGGCTGAAGTTGAGCCTGCTGGCATGGATCCATTTAACGGAGTGGTTGTACATGGAGGATGCTCGGAGCCCTGGCAGCTGATGCTGTCACAGGAGGTGCTTTGGGCACCTCGCTTTGGTGACTGACTTCGAATGAGATGGGGAAAGACCTTGGGGTGAGAGCTGACTCCCATTTCTCCATCCCCGTGTCCCGAACACGAGCTATGATTTGCTAATGTTGTTGTGAAATGCGTTTTCCTTTTCTTACAATATGTTTATCTTTTTTCCTGTTTATTTCCTGATGCTCTTAATATTTTGTTGCTGACAAAAAGTTTACTTTATGTTCGTTGTCTCCCAGGTAAACGCAAAGCGCTGAAGTTAAATTTTGCAAATCCACCTTTCAAGTCCACAGCAAGATTTACTCTAAACACTTCTGGAGTTCCTTTCCAAAATCCACACATGTGAGTATAAAGCCAAAGGCACAACTAGTGGAACGACTTTGAAAGTATTTTGCCAACAGGCAGTGTTATTTTAATGCAGTTTGATTACTTCCGTTATTTGTAGGTTGCTCCAATCTGTCAGTTGTAGAAGACTTTTTTTGGTGTCCCTGTCCCTCCCCATCCCCCTCCAACCCCTCCCTCCCTGAATTAAAAAAAGGTTAAATTTGGTATTTTCCTGTTTTACACTGGAGCTACTGCCTTCCAGAATTGATTAAATTGAGATAAATTGTAGCTGCTAATGCAAGATATGCATTAGATATATATAATGATAGATAAGATATACAATGAAGTTACACAAGATATATAAGGAAGGTCCAGACCTATTTACTGTCATTTTCCTGACTCTTTATTCAGTGCTTATTACTTTTTGTTAGAGAGAAGTTCTTGTTTCTATGTTACTTGTAAAAGACATAACCGTGATAGATTTTTTTTCAGCACTAAAATAAACAAAGATTTGAGGTTATTGTCATTGTACCAACACAGAGATGTCAGGGAGTTACGCAGTGATTAGCTTGCACTGAGTTTTCCAAATAGCTAGCTGCAGGAGATCCCTGTCCGAAGTTTGAATGTAAGTGTGGCACAGAGCTGTTCCTGACGCTAGTAAATAACAGCAGTACATCATCACAGAAAATATTAGCTTTGTATCCTCAGATCCACCAATCTAGACGGATGGGTGACGCACCCACAGCCTGTACGTGTGGCAGAATGCAGCTAGCGTGCAACGATGTCCCCAGTTTTTCCTCTCTAAGCTCCCCGGCAGGTCTCAAGCGTTTTGTCAGTGGCAAGTCTCAGAAACTGCCCCTGCAGCTTCCCCTGCTGCCTGGGCTCTCCGGGGTGTCCCTGGTTATAGGCTGCTTCTGCTTGGCTCTGCATGTCGCTGCCTCTCTCTTTGAGCTCAGTGCCTTCTGCTTCCCCAGGATACACCCTCTGGGGTCTGTTCCTCTCTCTGGTAGCTTCTTTATGCTGGGGATTTTCAAGGAAGCCTTTAACGAGTTAGAAACATGTTTCTGAAGAGTTATCAACGGTAATTACAACATCTAGAAATTTTATAGACCACTTTAGATGATTCTTCTTCTCATCCCAAGTGACCTTTCCAGCAAGTCGTCTTCTCTCCTCCTCTGTTTTTCTCTCCGAAATGGAGTATTCTCACTGGTTGTAGAGCTAGCATTTATATATTCGCTTTTTGTGTGTCTCCCTCAACATCATCAAACCCTTGTAACAATTTTCTGTAGAACGCCATCTGGGACTCTTTCCTCTCTCAAACCTCCCCATGTCCATTAAATAAATGACTTAGCCTCAGCTAGCGAGTTCCCACCATCAGCCATCTGTAGGGATTTGACCTTTCTGTGTTTATCTACACGGATTTCTGTCTTGGATTCACTGGAAGTCACGGTGGCTCCTGTCTAGCACAGTAGAGCTTTCGTTGTTAGTCAGTGACATCTTAACTGTCAACGTTGTCCGTTAAGAAGGTGCTGCTCTGTCTTCGTGGGAGTTGCAGTTGTTGGCAGGGGTTGGATCCTGGGCTGGTTAATGGTGTAACTGGTTCTGAAGTGTCTCGGGTTGGATATGATAGCTGTTCAGGTGTCAAAAATGATGGTGATGTGTCTGTGCTAAAGCTTTCTTGGGAGGCTACAAGCTGTACTAGCCATTTCTATTTGAAAGAGGTGGGTGCTGTTGGTTGGATTGCTTTCTCTGCATTGAGGCTGACTAAGCTTGGGTACAGCTAATTCATCCTCCCATCCTTTGTGTTGTCCATAGCGGATGCTGTTCCTCAAAAGCAATGTTCACATCTCATGGTTGCACGCTTCTCTCAAGTGTTTGTGTTGCAGCTGGTGCATCACGGTGATGTCTCTGCATTTCCCGCCTGCTTCCTGGAGAGGCTGAAATGTTTTTTCCTCTGTTGTCTAGAAACCTCTCTAGACTTCAGATTTGAATTGGATATTCCAGACCTCCTGGCCCGGATGCGTTCCTGATGCAAGGTCTGTTTCTGTTCACTGAATCACTTCTCCTCCCCAGCCTGATGGAGCAGAGTGGCCTCGGTGCCCTCCCGAGATGAGCGCTGGCTCGATGCTGCTGGGGATTTCCCTGTGCAGACCCTGTTGGTCCAGATGGGTGGATCTGAAGATACAGAGAGGTCAATTTCTCACATGAAATTTGGGTTTCTGTGACTTGGATCCACCGATCCGGAGGTGTCCCATTGCTCCTGCCTCCAGGAGGGCAGAGGGTCCTGTCATCAAATGCCCGTTGCCTGTGCCGAGCTCTGGCTGGGGCGCGAAAGGAGGCAGCCAGCCGTGTCCTGCAGCTGCTATGAGATGTAAATTGCCTATTAGCTGTATTTTGCTTGATTAACAGGTTTTGGTCGGGGAACTGATCAGGCTGGATTGGTGGATGTTCAGGTAAGAATGTGGTTTCTTGCTACGTAGACAGAAAGCAAAGGAGCAAATGGAGCTCCTTGTGCCCATGCATGTGTTAGGAGGGAGGAAACCTCTGCGTAAACTGCATCACCGGAGCAAAGACACTGCTGCTGAGGAGGGAAGGCACGTCGTGCCAGAGGTGGCCTTGGAAATTTCAGGATATTGGGTGTAGCTATGCCTCAGCGCCGAAGCTCTGTACCCTGGTAAAATGGGTACAGACCCCACGTACCCCGTCAAGGTGTGATTCGGCTTTTGTTTTACAGTTCGTTTCTCAGTCTGAGAGGTCTCGGGAGTGTTGGAAAAGAAGTTGGGGAGTGTGGAGGAAACCATTTTGGGAATCTCTGTAAGCCAGGGGTGGTGCACACGTGGGCTGGAGGGGACTCAGTGTGGATTCCAGAGGGAGGTTTCCCAGGTGATCCGTGCATGACTTCTGACTCCATTCAGTCATGCTATTTCCTTGGTTTTAGCGGCATGTTATCTGGAGCAATGATTTCAAAGGCCGTGGAATCCCAATTGCAAAATACGACATTATTAAGACTGACCAGTGCTTCCCGGTTGCCTTACATCCCGTGGCACGGAATACCCTCTAGCCCGGCGAGCATCGCGCCCGCTGCGCTCCTGCCCGGAGGCTGTTCCCAGAGCTTCACTGCTTTCATGGGTAGAAGCTTTTTGTTAATAGATAGGCTGTCCTCTGGAATACTGTTTCCAGGGAGAGAGAGCATAGATTAAACACTACTGAATATAGAAAGTTGGGACATGGGTTCCCAAATCTTTTTCCTGTCCCCTCTTGTGTTTTCTTTCCCATCTGCGGTGGCTGAGTCATGTCTTACGGTTTGGGTCTCAGGTCAGGGCTGCATCCCTCCAGGATGTACGAGTGTGCTGCCGGGGGTGCGCAGGGAGCGGAGGAGGTGGGTGCCAGGGCGTAGGAACGCAAGGCCACGTGTGGGAGCAGGAGGAGCCGGTGAGTGGTTGGGACCTCTGAGCTTTGCTGTGCCATCTCCGTGATGGCCTTGGAGCTGAGAGCTGGTGAGGGCTGCGGTGGCCGAGTGGCAGCGGGTGGCATGGCCCTGCTGCTCCTGCCCTGTCCCTGCCCAGCTCACGGCACCCCGAGGCCCTGCCCAGGACACCTCCCTTCTTCACCCTTCCCAGTACATCCGCTACCAGCTGTGTTGGGATGTCTTGAAGGAGGTCACCTTTGTCACAGATGACCAGGAAGCCAAGCGAGGAGAAGACAGCAGAGCAGAGGCTGCAACTGCTCAGACTGGAGCCAGTGGCAAAACCCTTTACGTCTCCTGTGCTGCTAGGGTTTTGCCCTAAATATTTTCTGAATTGGAACGTGTTAAAATCAGGGGGCTTTGAAGTGACCTTTAAATAGGAGACTGACTCAGGGTGGCTCTGAATGAGATTAGAAACTGGAGGTGCTTTTCTAGTTGCTAGAATTTGGACTATGGCTCTCTGAAATCTGCGCTCCTGCTGATGCTGAGGGCTGAGACATCCCTTATGGCACCTAAAAGGCGCTTTCCTGCACAGATCCCGTGGGGCAGGTGGGCAGAGCCCCAGGATGATGTTTTGAGCAGCAGGGAGCAAGGCAGGGCGTCGTAAGGAAGGTCCGTCCTGGCTCTGTGGCTGCGTGTGAGTGATGGAGCTACGGAGGACGCGCATCTTGTTCAGTTCAGCCGTGACTGCTACCACCAACTCTATAAGTGCAGAGAGAGATTTTGTCTAGTTATGGCATACTACCCAGCCTGTCCGTAGGGTATCTAGCACAGTGATATGTATAATTTTACATGTAATTTTACATACAGGGTAAAGGCAGAGTAGAGCCTGAATTATATAGAGTATTTGTGGAGTAAAACTCTTGCTGGAAAGGGTGCAGTCTAGAGAAGATGTAGGTGTTTCACTGACAGCTGATGCCCCAGTCCAGGGAAGCGTACGCTCCTGCTTGCACCTGGTCAGAGTCAGCAAGGCTGTGGGGGATTGCCGCGCTCCGCAGGCTGGCTGACACTGGAGGCTGTGGGGAGCTGTCAGCTGAGCCCACGGTTCTCATGAGTTCAGACTGTATTTCTGACTTAGACCAGATTAACAAATGCTAACTTTGTTTTCCCTGCAGCAGACGTTGCAGAGGCTGGAGGACACAAGCCATGGTCAGGGTGAGCTCTTAAATTTCTGACCCGCTGTTTTTCAATTGCTATTTCCAACCGATTGAAAAGCATCCCACCTTTTACCTCATCTATTTTGTGTCCAAGTAGGATTTAGGTCACAAACAAAATTAGATTACTCAATTATCTATGTGTAAGCTCTACAGAGCAACTTGCAGCTGGTGGCCTTTGCTGAAAGGAGCTTTAGATAACGCTAACACGGGAATGATGTGGTGAGATGTGGCTGTGTAGCTGTGCATGGCAGGTTTGCCTGGCAGCTGTCTGTTGTGCTGGCCATCGCTGGCATCCATTGAACCAAGTTGTTCGGTTGGCTGTAGATGAGTGTTTCGGCTCTCTGGAGGGTGTTGTACCCTTCTGGTGCAGCGATGCCTTGATCTTGACTTCAGACTGCAGAATTTAGATCCGCTTGCTAAGAAATGAGCATGCACAAAGAATTTTGTTTGGCATCTGGTTCACAGCACGTTGCTGCTGCAGTATCCTGGCTGCTAGCTGGGAAGTCTCTTGACTGTCAGAGGTGCCGTCTCTGAACTTGAACACCAGAGCATTGCAGTCTGTTCTGGACAGGTGACAAAATGAGATGTCCCCTTTGAATGCTCACAAACCCAGCTTCTGAACTGTCTGGTGGCCTTTTGGACTCTCTAGCCTCCCTGTAGCATGTGGGTGTCTTCATGGATTCATTGTGGCTTAAGCTTCCTGAGGTGCTCCGTGTGGACCACCTTCTCCTTGTGACACTTGGGAGAGTCACACGCTTTCCAGGTAGACGTCCCAAGAGTGTGTTGGCAGATGTTTGTTTAATAGACCTTCGGGGTTGGATTCCTTAAAAGCAAATGGAGGTCCAGTTGCACGTCAGACTCCGCTGCTTCCTTTTTTTCTGTATAGTTCAGGGACTGTTATTATTCCTGGAAAGGATTTTTCTGGCTGTCCCAAAGTCTTTCTCAAGTGTCTGCTTCTCTTTTAGTCTCCTCTTACGCTTTTCCAAACCTTTCTGGCATGTGGTTTCAGGCTCTCTAGCTGCACAGCCTACAGCTGGCTGAGTTCACTGGGAAATAACCCATGAGAGTTACTACCATTTGTCTAAAAACATATTAAAAACCAAAGTGGAATATTTTAAATTGGCATGTTACTTATGTGAGTTTTCCTGTAAATATTTCTCTGTCCGTTCCCCATTTCTGTCACAGCCATTTCACTTCTTTATTGTTGCTGATTTCTGATACCTTTCTGCCGCATGATACCTTCCCATCGCAGGCTGTGGTGCCTGGAAGCCTTAGAGATAGGTTGCAGTGTAAAAGGTGCCAGCTAAGAATGGGAATTTTTTTCTGTGACTGTTCTGCAACATTTCCTGAAAGTTGTGGTATCTGAATTTAATCACTATGAAACTTGTTTGTATTTTCAAATAAGCACAAGTAAAATGGGTATCTCCAAGGACTCAGCAAATACATTTAAATGCTTGAGTGAGTCTATGGAAAACAGGCTTTCACTTTTAATACGAACATCACCATAGCTTAAATGCTAGAGCAGTGTTTCTTAAACATTTTTTTAGGAGCTTTCTTGGTAAATTGATGAGTTTTGTCTTGTATTTAACCTTCCTGTTTCTTCCAGAAGTTTACAAATTTATTTGGCCAGTGATCTCTGGCCTAGATGACAAAGAGGTGATGCGGTTTGTAAAACACGCATGCTCAGTATCTCAGACCTAAAGTAGATTGCCTTTCCAGAAAAGGTGCTGCCAAAGTTAGTGTGAGATTTTGACTGAACATGCTGCATTAAGGTCTTTTTTTTTTTTTTTTTTCCCCTTCTAAAAGCGAGAATGCTCATGGCAAAAGCCAGGTGCCTGCAGTCTGCTCAGGACCCAGCTCCTGCTTTGGAGGTGCCTGTCATGCTCCAGAGCCTGGAGAAGAGACGGGGGGTGACCGTGTTTCTTGCTTAGTCAACTTGATTTAAGAAGATCAGGTTTATAAACTTGGGTCAACATGGTCAACACTTCAGCAATAGTTTGTGTGGTCTAATGAGGAAGGCTGTGTGAGAAATGTCTGTCGTCCTGACCATTGGAGAGTTGGAGATTTCTCCCAGTCTCCGTGCTGTGCTTGAGATGGGGGACGGTGCTGCTTTTGTTTGAAAGCAGCTCAAGGTTTCAGACTATGGAGGGTTTGGTGTGGTTGCAGAATTCTGGTTCTGTTTCATTCTGCTGCTTGTGTCCCGGTGGTTGAGAGGCGGCGCCGGGCCTGGCAGGAGCAGAGCCGTCGCCTTAGTGCTCAGTAGGCCCCGGGGATTCCTGAGTTACAGCCCTCTTCACACATCAGCAGGGACACATCTGGCCCTGGCAGAGCTGCGTAATTCGCACGAAGATGTAACTACTGCAGTGCTTATTTAAGAGAAATGAAAGTAGGTCAAGTCGTTTCAGAGTCGGTATCAGCTCTTCCGTTCCCTTCGTACTGCTGTGATAACAGAAGCACGATTTTCTCTCCTTTTTTTCCTTTCCTTTATTTCTAGGTGCTGCATCCCCTAGCAAGGATAGCAGCGTACATGCTTATATGCAAACTGGTTGTAAACCTTGGTACGTGGAGATTTTAAAAGCATTCAGGACAGCAAAATACCCTCATCTTTTCCGGAGGGTAAGAGAGAAAATGGGAGACCACAGCTCCATTCATGTTGGACTTTTCAATAACATTTGAATCTGTCAGTGTATTTTTCAGAGTACTTTAAGACCTACGTGTCTGTGCTTTACCATTTTATCTGGTAAATTCTGTAAGCCATTCTAAAACATATATTTCATACTTCATAGAGAAGGTGCGATGCATTGCCATCTCTGAGCCTTCAGATGGACTGATTATCTACATTCAACAGCAACGTTTTGTGATTAAGAAGTGCAGGTGAGATCCAGAATTCCATTTGGGAACTGGGAGTTGCCACAATTTCTCCCTTCCTCCCTCTGGCGATGAGCAGTCTTTGGGACTTGAGCTTTTTGATCAAAAATACCGTGTGATACCTGTGTGTTATCTGGGTCCCAGGGTGCCCCAGGGATCTGTTGAGCTGTGCACATCGCTGCTGTCCTGCCCAAGAGGGGAAAGTAAGCATCCCCATATCTGAACTCACCAGTTTGTAAGGCATGCTCTGAAAAGATACCAGACAGCACTGATTTCAGTTAAAATTTATTCAGGAAGCAGGAGATGCTGTTGCTCATCTTTATATAACATCTGAGAGCATGAACTGCCCTCTTGGTCTTTCTCCTTTAGCTTCTTTTCTTCCAGACCCATGAATCTGGCTTTCTGAGCTGAGGATCGATCCAAGGTCAACAGGGGCAATAGGTGTCCCATCCTGTACGTCTTAGGGACCGGTGCTGGAACATGGATGAAGTCCTGAGGCTGAAGAGAGCCTACATCCCCTCCTTCTTGGGCAAATACAGTAATCGCAAGCTTAATATGCAAAACCTGCTGGTGTTTGGAGAGGAAAATGGGATGAAGCAGATTATTATATGTAACGTCTCTAAATATATATGTATATATGTGTGCACACACAGGTTTGGTCTCTGCCCATTTTTTTTTTGGTAAATATATTGTTCGATAATTATTTACAAGTAACAAAGTAGGATATCGCTTACACATTGATCTGAGCTTGGTGGCTGTGTATAGGAGTGGTCTCCGCTGTATTGTACAGATGGGGTATCTGGTTTCTCACCCTAAGTGGCTGTCACTGTTGGACTCCAATTAATCTGAGATGGTCAGGCGCAGACATTTTTTTTCTGGTTGTGTGACATACAGAAATGTTAGAAAGGATTTTACATATGGACTACCACTATTCATATCTGTGATTTAAGTTGGACTCGAACCCTACCTTTCCAGATGTTGACCTTGCAAACCACATTCCTGCAGGAAACCCCAATAAACAGCTGCCATTGCTAGCTGTAGGAATAAACTTTGCTTATGGCTATTCTGCGTACTCAGAATCAGACCACATTTCAAGAGTACATCCTTTATCTCTTCAGAGATTAATCACCATCTTGTCGTAAAATATCTTGCATTTTACCCTGGCTACGGAGAAGTGAGACGACTCTTCTGCTTTGTGGGTTCAAACTGAAGGATTATCAATCATCCCTTTTGTCTTCTGTACACATGCAGAAATGGAGAGTAAAGAGGAAAGTCTGTGGATTCGGAGACTGTTTTGACTCCACATGTCATCGTCAACAGCTTCTGTTTTTGTCCTTTGCATAAATGAGTGACTTTCAGCGTGTACCGTGGAGGACATCTGGATTAAATGAACAGGACGTACCCAGGAAAAACAGCTGCTGTACAAAGAGCTCATGGAAAGGACGTTGTGGTGGATTGGATGGACGTGATGGAGGTGGGGGCTGGCCTGCAGGGCTGAACTGGTTTTGACATTCTGCTTGTTTGAGGAACTGACTTCTGAAAAGGACTTAGATGAACTGGATTCATGGTATATTATATCGGTGAAAACTACAGACATCATCTTTGAGACTCAGGTGGATGTTCTTGCCTCCCATCATGAAGGTCCCTCCATTTTGGGAAACATCAGAAAAGTGAGAGCAAATGGCCAAGCCAGTCTGCAGTGGATTATGGCGACCGTAAATGGTCTTCTCTTTGAGCCTGTTTTAATTCACTCCTTTGTAAAATATGCTTGGAATAAACCTGGATGAGCAATTGGTCCTTCATGCCCGGCATAACTGATGCCTTTGCAGAGACACGTGCGGATCAGCTGAAAGTGATTGTTTCAAATACCTCTTGCTACCGCAGCGTGAAGGCGGTTGTTTTCCCTGCGGAGTGTGGGGGCTTCTCTGTAATCCAGCTGGGTTTGTTTTGTCTCTCTGATGTTCTAGGTGGGTATTTCATACCAGTGAAAGATGGGAAAGGTGATTCTCTGGGACCATTGGCCGAACTCCTTACAGCATACTTAATTTTCTGTAAGCATCCTTACAGAGCTTACAGAAAATTACCTCTTGGCTCCTGAGAGTCAGTGAAGAAAACTGTGCCCCATGCAGCCATCTCGGAGGAGGCCAACATTTAAAATCTCGCCATCCTACTGGACTGTGGAGCATGGGGACCTTCAGCAGGCAATTGCTTTCACGGGTCTGTAGGAGTCTTATTTCTTAGAGGAGGGGCACTTTTAAAATACAATTCACATTTGGTCTACTTAGTCTTGTTATGAGCTCTCTTTTTTGTTACCACATTTTTGGTAGCTGCATCTCTCCGAAGAAGCAATCGCTGTCTTGCAGTTAGGTGATTTCTTTGTCTCTCGTCTGTCCTTGTCTGCCACAGAAAGAAAAATACTGCCAGGTACATTCTTGGCACTGCATTTCAGGTTATTTCAGGCTGTGATGCAGCCCAAATTTTTTTTTTAATTTCAAATAGAAAATAAATCCCGAAGGAGAAGTTGGAGAGCTTTTAGCTTTCCCAGACTAGGGCTGGAATTTTATGACATACAGAAGTTTGAAATAGAAAAATCGCTTGTTAGAGTAGCTGGAACAGTTTCCTGCAGTTGAAATAACAGTGCTCATTATCTACCTCTGTCGAGTGTTTCCAACAAGGTGCTGAGCAAAACCTTGAGTTTGCATTGCTGGCCATTTGTAGATAGCTAAGTTGGTCATTTGTACAAGTACTTGAGTGCTTGTTTTCCGTGTGCCCTCCACAAAGTGCTTAGCAGGAGCGCATCTTGCCTGAGCTACTGGAACCCTTCTGAGATATCAGGCCCTTGTATAGGGGAAGGGGATTTCCAAAGCTGGACAGCCTGAGGGACTTGGAGATCCAGAACCTGATTTTTGTTCTTAGAGAAGTCTCGTAATAGAGTGGTAATTCACCTTCATTTAGCTGTCAGTTGTGTGGCTCTGGAGGTGATAAGAAAGGATGTAGTTGTTCAAGTTGTGCAAACTTTATTCATTAAGAGAGGGGATGAGGTGAACGACAAGGCCACCTGGGAGAGACCACCAGTCCTAGATTGGTGGATTCAGGATGGAAGCTAGATTTAAAAAAAAAAAAAAATTTTTTTTAGTAAATTCTGCTTTAGAGACCACAAGAAAGACAGAGCAGTGACGGTCAATGTGCCTCGAGAAACAGCATGTCACTAACATATAGGTGTTTGGTTAGTAAGTTGAATGTGATTATTCATGTTTCTAATCATAGTAATAATACAGTTGGAAAGAACAATTGCCAATACTATAAGAAAACAAATTGCTTATGATTTAATATGTTAAAATACAGTTCAAATAATCAGATGCTGTATTGCTCCCAATGAGGGGAGGTTGCTTAGGCAAAATTTGGAAGAAAAATCTATCGCTCACTAATTTCTTATGCTAAGCACTTTGTGGGTAGTGTGACTAGCTGAGTGTTGTGTTATACGTTATTGTGTCATGTGCTAACAGCACCGTGTTTTCCTGTCATTTTCACACCTTTTCCTGGCTGAAGTGATACACAAGGAACCCTGGGTAGTAATCACATTGCCCCGTTCACTTTCAAAAGGAGAGAAGCGGACCTCATCCAGAAACTTTCCAGCAGGCTACAGTAAGCTTAACTGTCTGTTAGCCATTGTCAAATATTTTCCATACCCGCAAAAATGGCATCTATTAAAGTAACGGAATTTGTCTCAGAAATAGTGTCATTCCATTGAGTGATTTTTGTGTAATGATAAAGATATTGCACCTCAGTATCATTTTGCAAACTATTTAAAGTATGTATTCGGGTTCTTTTGTTGATTCTTATGGATGTGCTCGTGTCTCTGTTTTCTGTTCTTTCTCGAGTAGCTGACCGTGGCTCAGGAGACGTAATGTTTCAGAAAAGGAGTCAGCGTTCTCAGAAAGGTTACTTAAATTAATTAGCTCAGGGCTTTCCAGTATTACTCGGAAATGCCTGGATCCGGTGTAAGCTTTGAATACCCAGCCGTGGTGGGTTCAGCGAAGGTGCTGCAGTCTGGCTCACCTCCAAATCAAAATGAGTGTGAGATGAATGCGCTCAGTTAAATTCGGTACAGGCTTCACCACGATGAATTGAGAGGTTTCCCCCGTGTCAAGGGCAGGGTTAATCAAAATCCATTGTAACTCAGTAGTTTACCAGGGGAGCTTAATACAAAACATTGACATTTTAAAAGCCTCAGCCAAACCCCATTGAAGTCAGGGAGACTCTTTGCAGCCTTGAGAGTGTGCTGGACCGAGTCTTGAGGGCTGTAGAAGGGGCTGTGCAATCTTCCACACTTTGTTAATATCTTTATTTTAAAGTTTTGGAGGAGCATAGAAAGCCAGAGCAATGCTAGGGAGAATTTCTGCCACTTGGTCATGATGAAAGGGAGCGAGTGTGCTTTTGCTTTTAGTCTGAATAGGTAAAAGAGGCAAAACTAAATAATTTCCTTCCTTTGACACGTTTTCTGTATCTCTTCTTCACATCTAGGAATCTGTTTTTAAACGTAGCTAAGCCCCAGGACAGCTTATATGGATCAGAGCAAAACCGATTTAGTTCTGCACCTCTTGCAGGGACGCCATTGCCCATCACCTTATGGGAAGCAGAAATTTCTTCTCGCGAGAATCCAAAAGATTTGTGAGAGGGCGAACATTTTCAGCCCTCTAGAATAAAAAAGAAAATTTCTTTCGGAGACTTTCTCCAGTGAAATTTAAACCAGGGTTGCTATTTCATTAGCGTTAGCCTGCAGGGTCTGAAAACTGTTTTCTAAGTAACACAGAGATTGAAATAGAAGCATTACAACCTCTCTAGGCTGTCTGAAAGCCTTGGTGGAAACGTGTTAGCCAAAGTCGCAAGCTGTGTTTTTACACCAAAGTTACGAACAGTGCACAGTGTTATTAAAACCTCGCAGTTTGCATGGAAGGTTTTTTGTTAGGATTTATGTTTTAGCATTCCTTTGGCTGATTGACCACAAATCAGTTTCTGAAGTCCCCTCGTGTCGAGCAGCTTTTAGCAAACTTGTGGAGAAGTAGAATATATTCTCATTGACCACAGTGTAAATAGGAGCTTTAATGAGAGACTTCCTAGAAAAATCCCGCACTAGGCAGGCTTGTGTAGATCCAGGCAAACCAGCTGTACTTAAGAGATCTCTGCAGATTTGTTTTATTCATGTCAACTGTAATGTCGAGTACCTCAACTTTTGGATTTCTTTGGGTCCTGCAGAACTCTTAACGAAGTAAAACAACGAGGAGCTAGGTAGCTACCTACAGCATCTTTCTGGCCTTGCTTCATGTCTGATAACTTCCAGTTCTGCTTAAGAAAATCCACCAACTTTTCTCTGCTTCTCCCCACGGTCCTTCTCTTTCATGCCAAGGAAATGCTTGTTTTAAAAAGTTTTGGCATCCCTGCAGTTCGGTGCTAACAGCAGGGCTCGGGGAACTAACACAGCCTGGCTGAGAGCTTCCCGATGCCTCCGTGGCTCTTCTCCGGAGGTTTCGTGGGCCTCTAGCCGTGGCAGACCTTCCCGCGCAGGTCTAGCTCGCCAAGCTTGCAATGAGCAACCTCCCGTCCCGACTGCGTGTGACCCCGGCCTTGGCCCGGCTGCGGTGCCTGGCGCCAGCCGTCCGCCTGCCTCCTGCCAAGCTGGACCCAGAAACGTTTTCATTTCTGACAAAGGGCAACTGTTTGGAGGAGTTGTTGTCTTGCTTGGTGCTCCTAATCCCTGGAATAACTGCTGTGACAAGCATAGTAACCATCTGCAGTAAGACCGATACATTGGTGCCTTTCAAATGCAGTAATCGCAACGACCTCCTGAGCCTATCGTCTTTTTTATTTTTTTTGCTTCTAAAACTTTGCGAAAGCAAGACGGGAGTTGGAAGCTCAAGCGCTGGACAAGTCAACAGGAGCTATGGTCCCTAAGCCGCGTTCGAAAATCCTACTTTTAACTGTTTGAGGAGTATCTCACCCTCTTTAGCTATTTATTTTTTTTTTTTTTTAAGTCATACATTAAGCCCCACAAGTCCATTTTAGACATCCTGATCATTTGGAGAATGTATGCCCAGTTTTGCCCAAAGTTCCCAGCCTTAGAGACATTCGGATTGCACAGCTTAAAACCGAAATGGTAGGCGGAGGCTTATGTCGGACCCCATCCGTGCAGACTAACAAGCACTAAACACAGGGACTGAAAGCTGGTGGGTTGCAGAAGCAGGGACTGGGCATTAATGACTTTTCACCTGCGCTAGACACTGTTCCGTGTGCTTACCCTTCTGTTTTCTGAAGCAAGCTGTTGTAGTATCCAGCGCACTAGGATGCAGTGCAGGGTTTAGGCAGGCTTTTTTATATTTTGGGGACACGGCTGCCCTGTGGATTTACATCCTCATATATCTGCAGCAGTGCAAATCTAGTAATAGAGGTGCTGCACTGAGTATTTTTTTGTTCTTATTGCCTCACTCAGTTTTACATCAGAAAATTCCCGTTTGATATCAATGCAGAGAGTCTGTGTTCTAGACTTGCATTCTTTGAGCTGCTCTCTTGGCATGGAAATCCCTTGGGATTTTGATTTATGCTGAAAAATTCCTAATACAAAGCGTAGTTTTTTAATGCTAAAAGTAATCATTGTGTTGCAGTTACTGACTCTTAAGATAGGCCATGCTGCTTAAAGGAAAACTGCATTGCTTACATGTGACAAATCAGCTAAATGAGCAAAATCTATATGAAAGTGTCTGTCACTCCGTCAAACTTGTCATTTGCTTATTTGACCATTTCCCTGGGTATTTGAAAAAAGCTAAGGAGGACCTGTGATTGCAGGACAGGCAGATGGCATCATAAATACATCATGGAAGCTAAGCCCAGCTCCGACACGTGAGGTTTTGTGGGTGGACGGTGACGGTACATCTCGATCCAAGCCCCTGGTGCTCCGCTGCTCCGCACCAGAACGCCGCTGCGAGGCACTAGGTGCAGACCCGCGGAGCGGGAGTTTCCCAGCTCGCGTCGTCCCGGCTGCTCCGGCCGCCCGTCCTGCAGCTGCGGGAACAATGGCACAGATCTGCTTTCACGCCACAGCTGGGGAGAAACAGGCTTCTTGTGTAACAACGAAATAATGCATTCAAATTTGCTTTCTCTTCTGATGTAGGGTAAGAAAAGCAAAGTTTCCTGGGCAGAAAACCAGACAGAGGGAAAAGTGGAGATGGGTTTAATTGCTTTATTTGAATAAACAACGTCAACATTTAAATTTTTTAACTCTGAGAACTTCAATATGAAATATCGTTTTGAAACGAGATGGGGGAAGGGTTTGCTCAGAAAATCAAATCTCACGTTTACCCTCCTGGTCATACCTCTGCCTTTTTTTCCGTGCCTTTTGAACACAATTCAGCTCTCGGGGGGTCGTGCTCCCTCCTGCCAGGCAGGAGACGCCCGTTCGCCGGTGCCTCCTGGCCATCGTGCCTGTCACCTCCCTGCTTCCATCAAAAGAAGAACTATTTTTATGGTGCTGACAAAATAGGATGGTCGAGCGGTTAGACAGTAATGGATTCATGCAGCTTCCAATGTAAGCTGCCTGCAAGACAGCTGGCAAGTCTAGAGGTCATGTTTCCTTTCTTTTCATATTTTTCTTTTCTTTTTTTCTTCTGTTCTTTTTTTTTTTTTTTTGTCATTTTACTGCCTTATTTTCATTCCTTGCTTTTTAATAAGCAAATTCCATGGAGAGCCCCACTCAGTGCAGTGTTTTGGTATGCACAGAAACTCCACGATCTGTCAGTAGAGCTAATGAAGGGGTGCCACCTCTGCCTCCGCGGGCTGCTGCCTCCGTCCCATCTGTCCCATATTGTAGCACTATTGGTAGGTTCCCCGAATTACTCCTAAGGGCAGCGGAGGGACACCATAGGGAGCGGCAGGTTGAAAATCTCAAGCTAGGTAGGCTCGAGAGCAGGAGAGAGGAGGGCAGGCACAGCACCGAAGCGGGGAGGGGAGGTGTTCAGCAAGGCTCTTCATCGAGTGGGTCAAGGGTTCAGGACGTGCAGCTGCTCAAAGCCCACAAAGTGCTAAACCAAAGCATCGCGGAGAAGCTGAAGTGCAGCAGATGAAGCCATTTGAACCATAGCTGCTCCAGGCAATTGACCTTTGGACCTGACCTCATTGCCCTCGCAAAGCCTGGGTTCCAAATAAAACCTGGTGGAGGTCATGGGTGGGTCCACCATCGCGTCCAACCGGGTAGCGTTTGCAGCTGCTGGTTGACAAACGGTTGCGTTTATCAGCGTGGAATCAGCCGTAATGTGTTTATTCCGCTGGCTGATAAACTCGATAAGCTTTATGCATTTGATCGAAAACTTCATGTACTTTCTGCTCGTTTGGCCAGACCCTGGACGAATGAGTGGTGGCTTGATCAAATGCCCAGGAGAAGTGATCACAGCCTGAGGGATGAGTTGAACAGAATCTCCCTCGTACGCGAGTTGGTCAGAAGTACCCGTTGTTTGCTTTAATATCTGCGCGAGATCGGTGTGCCCTGCAGTGGGAACTGTCTTTAATGCTGTTAATGCTACTTGAAAGTGGGAAACTTACTTTACTTACTTTACAACCCAAGAAGTGCGACTCAGCTAATTAATTAATGAAAACCTGAAAATTTGCATGGCATTTTAAAATGAAAAGTGTTGAAAATACTTGTGCATTTCCTACTAATTCAGTGAGAGCATTGCTGCATTTGAACGAGTAATTGGGGGCACCTTAAAACCACCGTTGAACTCTTCTGTCCTACCAGTTTTGGGCATTGTTCTGCCACTTACCTGGACAAATCCTGGTGGCTTCAGCAGGAGCAACGTTTGCCCGAGAACATTCATTTAGGTGTTCGGTAAAGACACTTGAACAGTCAGGTTTTGTTTTCATGTGTCACATACAACTTGTCTTGTTTTTTATAAATACGAATTATTGGCTCTTTATTTGGTATTGAATAAATTAAATGATGACCTAAAATGTTTTTGTTTTTTTAAATTAATTGCAGTTTTCCGTTAAGAGCAAACTCTTTCTAAAGTCCCCTTGATTCCTTGCCCGCTTTGCATAGAAACCCAGCGAGAAGGGAGCGAGTCGCTGGGAGCGAGGTGGCGTAGGGCAGCAGAAGCTCTGGGGAGACGGGGCTGGGGAGTGCTCTTCAGACTCTCGGTTCTGCATGTTACCAGATCCTGCTTGAAGCCTGATGTATTTTGTGCAAAATAGAAAGAACTGTATAAATGAGTGATTAGAATGACTCTACTATATGAGACACATTGAATTTTATGCCGCAGCTGGAGAAACTTATCCTTAATTGAAGCTGTGGGCAAGTGTATGTCATTTTTGATTTAACATTTTCCCTCACCCCTGCACCCCCCACCCCAACCAAAATCCTTCATGGAGTCAGATTGTTGCTGTAGCCTTTGTGAACCCCTCTCTTCTAATGTTTAATCAAGTGCTGAAAAGAGACATTTACAGACTATTTAAAATGTGGAAAAATTGCTTCCCAATATTTTTGACAGAGAGAGACTGAGAACACACAGCATTGAATCATCAGGAAAATTGAAGATTTCCCCTGAACAACATTGGGATTTTACAGCAGAGGACTTGAAAGACCTTGGAGAAATTGGACGAGGCGCTTATGGTTCTGTCAACAAAATGGTCCACAAACCAAGTGGGCAAATTATGGCAGTTAAAGTAGGTGATGCCCATACTTACATTTGTACTTCAGTCCATTAGGGATGAAATGTGATGGAGAATTAATGTTCTTCCATCTAGCACCCATCTACTGCTCTTTTCTATTTATTTCCAGTGTAAAGGCTGCTATTTGCTGAAAATGCGTTATATAATGGGCATATTGTCAAGTGATTTGTGACGCTCTTATAATTGCTTGTGCCCTTTTGCAAATGCCTATCAGGAACTTGCTGTTTTGAGGGGACCACATGTCTCTGGAGACTGATAATGGGGCATGGGCCTTTCACCTCTGGGTCACTGGTTCAGATACAGCCTAGGTTGGTGGTAGGCACAAGTTGACATCTAATAGCTCTTGGTATCCTTTGTGAAATAAGGTAGTGACTTAAAATTTGCTTTTTGTGTAAGCATGTGCCATGGTGTAGCCTCACCAGGAGGAGCTGGAATGGCGTGGACATCTTTTAGGGAGGGTTTTGCTCTTGCTGATGTATGATGGAGTGTCTTTGCTTTGTGCTTACCGTGCTGGACCTGCTCTGGAGATGGAAAGTATAGCAGTTTTCTGGGCTGCCCATTTTCTGTCTTATGCTACCCAAAAATTCAGCTTAAAACCAGAAACAACATGCAGCCTCATTCCCCAGCTGGGCGATACGGACTAATCTTTTTCTTGCCGCAGCAGAGCTGCTCGCTGGGCATCTTTGAGGAGCTGCTTGTCCATCGAGCTGGGTGAGGTGGGCAGCAGCCACTCTCTCTCTCTCATCCTTTTCTTTGCTTGCTGCTGGCTGCTAGCTAATGACATCCATCTTTTAACTCTGTTGATGAGATCATCTGTAAGTGCTCCCATGGCTCCCATGAAAGAGTTGAAGTGAGCTGTGTAGGAGTCTGTGTTGCTTTCTTTTCCAACTCTCTCTGTCTTCTTTGGAAGATTCCCTGATCTGATCTGGAAACGTTCACTCCTGCTGGTCTCACGTGCCAGGTAGACATGTCTCAGCCCCAGCTCTAGCTGCTGTGAATATAGTTCATGCTTGTCTCTAGTGTCAGGTTACTGGAGTAACCAGCATCCTTTGATTTTCTCCAGTAAATATTGACTTCTCTCACAGTGGTGGGATCACTGGGCAGGTCTCAGGGGTTTGGATCACCATGCAGTGGTGTTTCAATCTGGTTTTGAATCCCTAAAAGTCTCCAGTGGAGCTAGAGGCTGCCTGGAGCTAAAGGCTTGTTTCTCTTAGTTGCCTTTGGTGGAACTTGTAGATGGAGTTTGCAGATGACAGGTTGAAAACCACTGATGTAGTGAAATGATGTCTGGGCACCCCCAGCTTCTCAAACCTAAGGTGTGTGACCTGAGTAACTATATTTTTGCTGCTATAATTGTGATAGCCATGGGTAAGAAAAAGGCATACCTATAGCTGAGTGGCTTTGTTATCCAAAGCTCTGCAGCGGGTACAGCCGTGCTGAGAAGAGCGCTTTGTTGGGTTAGCTAACGTCGCCGAGAAGGAGACGCGTCTGCAGGCACAGAAATTCTGTTGTCCCAGACTGTGTTTGCACAGGGGATGTTCGGCATCGTAGGATAATCTTGTCAGCGTCGAGGGTCTGTGGTGCAGGTTGGAGATGACATTGCACAGCCCGTTGAGCTGGCTTTGCAACGGGAAGAGACGTGGTCTGAGCCCCAGGGGGGTGCTGGGCTTGGGGGCTCACTTTTAAACAAATAAAACCTGATAGCTTTACGGTGTCTAAACTTGAAATGTCAAAGTTGTGGGCTGGGATGGTGCCACCTTCTTTTCTCTGAACCCACTCCCTTTGGGCGGGCACGGCTGGGCCTGCAGGAGAAGGAAGGTTGGAGGGTCTGGGCAACTGCATCATTCCTAAAATGTTAGCGGCAAGGGGCTGTTCTGCTTGTCCCGGTGGGGATAAAACACGAAATGGAGCAAAGGAAGGCCTGCGGGTGGAACAGTAAGCAAGGTCTGCAAGGTAGCAGCAGCTGTTCCACAGCTTGGCTGGTGCAGTTATTTGAGATGGGGTTTCAGGACAGGACTGAGCGTGGACTAGCGACGAGTTCATCCCAAACTACTCAGCCTTTTCTTTCTCGGATTGCTGTTGCTTTTGGGGCAGCTGAGGTTGTGCATTAATCTTCCTGCTGCTGCTCTATCTAAATCAGCCCTGTGGGCCATCCGTGTCCACCTCCTGCTCTCTCTGTCTCCCTCAAGCCTGTGGTGTCCCGACAGCTTGCAGAGCTGTTGCCTTCTGATGCCCCAGCTCCCCACTGGCCTTCAGGGAAGCCAGCTGCTCCCCACAGCCTCTCCTTGCTCTACAGGCAGGAACTCAACTTTTTTCCTTCTCCTTCAGCATAATGCCCTTCTGTAAGAGAAGGTTGAGAAGGTTTAGAAGGGGGATGGTGGTTTGAGAAGAAGATGTGTCAGTCTCGTGATTTGAGGTCTTGGCTACAATCTCAATGACACCTGCTTGCAGCTCCGTGATGTGGCACCACGCTGTGTGCGGGGCTTCGGGAACACTGCCCTGCAACCAGCTGGATTGCGAAGCCAGCATCTCTGGTTATTTGGTGGTGCTGCTGTCCTTCTCCTTTGCTTCCCCAAGAGGAACATCAGTGCAGCAGGCAAATCATCCTTGGAAGGACATTCAGCAGTAGGAAATAGCTTTATGGAGGCCGTAAGCCAAAAGTTGTTGGCTGTTCTGTACTGAACACAGAGATGGCTCCAGAAACTGCTAATTAGATGCAGAGAAAATTGGTACGGGGGCCTCCCCAAGCTGCTCCTCCGTCCTTCTCCACCACCGCCCAAATTTCCACTACCACTGCTGCAAGTCTCCAGCACAGTCAGGTATCTTCCTACCCCACTTCTGGAAGGGCCAAGTCCTGTTTGCAGCAGCAGGCTGCAGCCCTTGTGGCTTGTCAGCCCTTTCTGCCGTGGACAGATTTGAATCCTCTTTGTTCTACAGGCGTGCTGCAGTTATATTGTAAAGCGGGGGTGAAACCTTGCTCTTTCCCCCGTGATGGAGTGGTCTCTGGCCAAGCCCACCTCCTGTTGCACCGAGGCAGCCTGGTGCCTCTGGGCACTCATCCTGCTCGCTTCTCAGCCTGTGCAGATGCGGCTGCCAGAGCGTACACTCAAATCCTGCTTCCAGCTCCTTCCTCTGGCTTCTTCTAGGCTGTCGTGCCTTTGCACAAGGAACAGTCTTTCGTTCCTTGAAGTATGGTTTAGCTTAGCCTTCCACTTTCTCCCCACTTGGTGCGTGTGGCACCGGTGCCACAGAGCACCCCGAGCTCCTTGAGCACAGCCTTTTTGCTACACCTCCTGTCTATATATCTTACCACTGCAGGAAAATAATTTCTGAGTGCTGAAATATCACCGAAATAACTTCAGATCTGCAGGTGGAGGCACCATTTTCTTTCATTTTTCCCTTTTATGCATTTTGGCCTCATCACCCAACGTATGGATCCTGGCAGATGTAATCCTGGCACCTTTAACGAGGGTGTCTAGCTGCTGCCAGGGCAGGGCTGCCAGGCCCCTGGATGAGTCAGAAAGCTTTCATCTGTGCTCGAGCCTCAGCTCAGCGGTGAAGGAGGTGAAGGAGGAAAATGAGCCTTGTCGTGTCACTGGCTTCGGCTGGCGGAGCGTTGCTGGGGAGAGGCTCGGATGATGAGCTCCTGTCCCCACTCCTGCTCCTCCCTCTCCTTCAGCCTCTGTCATTCTGTGCCTCTATGAATATCTATTTAAATAACAAAAAGACATTATATTATGTGCCTCTTCAGGAACAGGCTGGAGTGGCTGCAGGAGCAGGGACCTCATGCCCGTGAGGCTGCTGACTGCAGCTTTCGGAGGCAGAGAGTGATGGTCTTCGGTGTGATGCTATGGCATCCCTTACCCATTCTGCCATAGAGAGCCTTTTGCTAGAGCCATCAGGAGGAGGGGGAGAGGGTAAAGGAAAGAGGAATCCAACTCAGAGGATTTGTATTAAAACCTTTCTCACTTTTGCCCCTGGAAAATGTTGTATTATGTTTCCTAAATCTTAATAAAAGACAATCCTCTTATTCATTAGGTCCCTTCCTCTCTCAGATCTTCCTAGAGATGCAAAGTCCCTGTTCGCTCTGGGTCAGCTGGCATTGCAGTCTTCCTCGCACTGAAAAAACCCCTATTCATGTTCTTGAGGATTTATTGGCATATAAGGTCAAGACTCTTCTAGGTGGGAAAGAGAACAGCCCAATTTTGTCCAGCACCAGCTCTGTCTCTGCAAATTCACAATTGCAAGGCCAGTTTGCATGTTAACTCCTCACCTCCTTGGCGGGTTTCTCTTCTGGGCCCCTGGTTGTCCTTGAAGAAGACCTGCCCTGGCCGGCATTTGCCTGCAGCACCAGCACCAGCTCTCTGTGACATTGCCTGGTCCGGCTTCCAGTTCTACCCAGTGTCCTTTGACTTTGCTTCTGGTTTCTTATTTTCTCTTTAGTCTGTTTTTGCCCAGTCTGTGGCTGTTCCTAAGTGACTTGTGAATAATCTGGCCGCCTTCGCTCTGCGGAGAGCCCTGGTCCCTTCTCAGGCTCTGCTCCACTGCCATTGCTCCTGGTTTTACGCCAGAGGCTTCACAGTATGTACTGTTCTCCAGCCCCCTTTTGTCTTTGCCCTCCAGCATCACCATGTGGTGGTGTCCCAGCTGCTCCGGGAGGCCGTGCATCTTTTTTCATCAGGGTACCACAAATTCAAGGAACAGGGTTGTCTTTGGCACATCGGAGGAACTGTAGAGAAGCCCCGTTTTATTTGGGTGAAATGGCTTTCTTGGGAAGCTCACCCAGCAGCTGGGGGGTTTCTGTCCTGAGGTTTCCCTCTGGTGCTGGTGACAGTTCACACAAAAAGGGGCTTTAAAAGATCTTTGTCATACTTGGTTTTTCCAAACTGGTATAAAAATATATAAATGAAAAAAAGCCCAAACTGGAACAAAAGCTGGGGCATGTTCTTCCTGTTGGAGCAGGATGCTCTGCTTTTTACTTGAACAGTGTATGCAGTACCTGGTGTGGGTTTTATTAGCCAGGGTACTTAAGAAGGCCTCTCGAAGGCTAGGAAAGTTTTGTCTTTGAAGAATTCACAAGATAAATAAGCGAATCTTTAAATCAGCCAACCTTTCATCTGTTTGGCAGCGCCTGTGGGGGTCAGGAGCCCGAGCACGGCAGTGGTGTCCTGAGCCCGCAGGCGGGGGGCAGCAGCCCTCCCTCTGGGGGCCCGGGAGGCCCCTTCTGCCCCGCAGCAGGAGCACCTCCGACCTGGGGCGTTCGGTATTAGCAGCTTCAGCCAATTTCTTTTCAACCAGTTCAACTGGCTGAAAAATACACCATCGAGAGACGAGTAGAGTGGTTTGTGCTTCGGCTGACCTTTGTGGCCCCATGGAAACATCTTGCACCTCTTTTGAATTGTTTTTCTGTCAGAGATAGTTACACCTAGGAGAGTAAGCCAACTGGGGAGAGGGCATTTTTGTCCACAATCCTCGTGTTCGGTTTTCCCTCTCATCCCAAAAGGTGTAGTGATTTTCAGCCGTATACCAGAATTTTCTGTATTTCTGATTTAGTCCCGCTCTGCAATATTGCGTAGTCTAGTCTCCAGTTCCAACCAATGACCTCAGATATTGCTGCTGGTTTCTTGTTTTCTCTTCAGTCTAGCAGTGTTTTTTACCAGACTATAGGTGGTCTTCCACTTCTTCTACTCTAAACTTGTCCTAAGAAAATCAGAAGCAGTTTCAAGATCAATTGGGTACTTGGAGAAGCTGGCCAAGGCACTGTTTAGAGATACATAAAATTGGGCAGGATGCCAAGCCTGTGAGGTGTCCACCAAAGACCCCTCTTCTCCCTGGAGAAGCCAGTGAGCTGTGGAGCCATTTCTTGTTCAGAGCACAGTGCCTCTTCCACATCGTTTTGCCTTGTAGTCAGTGCTTACTGTCTCAACCGTAGCTTTAAAACAGATGTTCACGTCTTTGGCTTTCACAGGTTTTATCTGATGCCAGCCTCACAGCTGAAATAGGTTGCTAAGTATCAGATATCCCTGAGAGCAGAAATTTAACATTTATTTATACCTCCATAATCTCTCCATCCTTACCTGGATGCCTGATAGCCCATAAAAGCCCACCAAAATGACACATTAGTGTATTAAGCTCAGTCAAGGGGCAAATTTCTCGGTCCTGATTTCCCGTATGACTTCTGAAGAGAAGTCTTGGGGCTTTTTGCAGGCTGCCTTTATCGCAAATCATCATTTCCCTTTTTCACACAATTAGGTACCCTCTCCCAAGTTGACTCCGTATGGTTTATTGAGCAGAATTTTCTGTTTCACTCATCCGTTTGGGTAGCTGGCTGAGAGCTGGGGAAGCCAGCGCTCCAAGCCCTGCTGGGACTGCACTGGGAGAGGAGTGAATGGGTCCGGGCTAAAAGGAAATCGTGAGAGAGCGCAAGAACCTTAGCGGGGGGTGGGAAGCTAGTTGGGATCAGTGGAAGACCTGACCTACTTCTGTCAGCAGCAAATGTGCTTCGGATGGATAGGTAAATACTCTCGTCCGCAGCAGCGAGTGGGCAAACCCCCTTTTTCCTGCTGGTTTGGTGTCCTCGGTCCCTCCATCCCCAGGGAGCACCAGCCCTCCGGTGACACCGCCAAGCGCTGCCGTGCTGTGCTTTCTGCTGAGGACGCGTGTGAGCCCTGTGTGCAGGACAGCACTGTGTTCTCTTTCAACTCACGGAGTTGGTTTTCAGTTTGGTGTTTATAGCTTTGTTTTTTCTTTTCTTTCCTTTCCTTTTCTTTTTTTTAACTGCTCGCTACCCACTGCACCTGAATCTTTTTGTGTGTGTATTAGGGCTGGGTGATGTCTCCTCTGTTTTGGGTCTGGTTTCTGGGATCTGTCTGGTTTTAGGTTTGAGAGTGGTCCAATCCACAGCACAGTTTATCTTTTTGCTGTTGATGCTGCCCAGGGCATAGCTTTCAGAGCTCTTGTTCCTGATATCAGAAAGCTTTGTCCTAACCTGGGTTTGTATTAAAAGGGTGGGAGGATTTTCTCCTGGAGGATTTGATGCATTTTAAGTTTGAGGCCAACAAGGAACCATTAAAAATGAGATTTTCCATAAGCCTCTACTACAAAACCCACTCTTTCCTTACCTGACTTCTTGGGCCATTTCAGCAACCACCTGCAGTAGAGTGAGCAGGCTGAGAGATGTAAGTCCTGAAGCTAAGTCAGACCTGTCCATCCCTGTCTTAAATGGTGTCCTCAGGCTGTTGCCTCACCTTGTGTCTTCCTTCCCTGCCATCTCCCGTGTTCTTGGGGGAGTCTGTCTGTGGGAGCTGCTGCAGTGTCTTGCGCTCGGCCTTGGAGTTAGGTAGCAGGTCGTCATTACGGCTCCTGTGCTCTTTGGGTAGTGGCTGCTGTTGACTTCAGTCTCCTTTTGCTGTTTCTTCCTTGTTTCGCTGGTGAACGCTCGTTCCTTAGCTGGTGAATTGGGACCGCTGGCATGCAGCAGGCTCCCTGGTGTGCTCCAGCTAAACAAAGCCATCTTTGCCAGCCAGGGCTGACCCCAGCTCAGCGCTGTGCTGCATGCTGCCCCTGGCAGCTTTCCCCTCCTCTTGAATTTGGCAGTCTCCAGTCTCCAGAGCTCTTGTATGAGACCTCCCAGTCTTGCATTGTGTCCTTACCATCACTCCCTGAAGCAGTGGTTGTTGGGGAGTCAGTCCGTGCTGGCTTCTCAAGGTGTCCTTTGGCTCTTGTGTCTGCCTGGATGCTCTGCATCATAGCTGACCCACTGTCCCTCCTCTGGGTCCTCTGCCTGGCCTTTCTCCCTAGGGAGACTGTGCTTGGGAAAAGGAGGAATCTTTGGGTTCAGTGTTGTTCTGAGATGCTGTTAAAATCGCCTCCTCCATACAACATGTTTCACATGCTTTCCAGAATTGGAGAAGTAACAACAGAGAAGGAAATGTCAGAGGTGGGAGGGGATGCTTTCAGGGGAAGTGGCGGAGCTTGAGGAGCACGCTGCGGGAATGGCTGTGACAGTATCGTGCAGATGCAAGGCGAATGCGGAGGGGGGCTGGGGAGGCTCCCGGAGGACCAGGACAGAGGCTTTTTGGAGACAGAAGGAGATGGAGTTGGCACAGAAGGGGGATGTGAGTTACAGCATGGAGAAAAGCTCCTTTTGATATTGCTCCTCACCGCAGAGGTGCACTCTTTAGAGGAGTAGGTAGCGTCTCAGTGAGAGACTGAACTGTTCCTCATAGGCTCCTCATTGGTCCCACTATGGTGGCTTTGGCATCCATTGTCTTCTACCGAGGTCAAAGCAATGGCATTATCATTATTTTGCATGGTGCTGATCGTGTGCCACCTAGAAAGAGGCATTCAATCTGCTCAGCCTTTGATATCTCAGCAGGGGCTTGTAGAGCTTTCTATGGTATAGACATAAGACAAAGAAATAATAAAACTTGTCAGGCTTTCTTCAGTGATGTGACTGAACTTCTGTGGAACAGACTTGAACCAGTGACCTAGAGGTGAAGATTTTTAGTTCCATTACTAGTCCGTTGAGCCTTCTTATTGCTCTGTTTGCGACTACAAAATCCCACCCGCTCAGTGGCATCGCAGGGTGTGGATGTTACAGATTATGGGTGTGCTGGGCAAGTCTCTTGCCAGTTTTCCCAAGTACTCTAGAATTCACTGGGAGGGAAGAGGGCAATATGAACATGACAATTACTGGTCTAGGCCAAACTAGAGCTACTAGAACGTTAAGAACGAGTGGTGAAATACCAAAATATCAGGATACACCAAAGGTAAGGAAAATTATAGTGTCGATGCTGTCCTCATTTTGTGTGGGTCATCACAAAATAGTCTTAAGGTACATAATCATGCCCTGTTTCTCAAATGGTGCAATATGAACGGCCAACCTTGAAAGTACCTTCATATACTTAGTCTTGTGCTTGCTGATGCCTGTGGTCTTGATGCCACCAGAAGTTGCTCACAGGGCAGTAGTGTCGGTGGGAGTGGGTGCTGGTATCTTGCAGATTTTTCCCACAATCTTAAATTAATTTTTCTTTCTTGGGTAACCAAGTAGTTTTTCTCCTCAAGGAGGGTCCAGGCTACCTCTGTTGCTTTGGACTTCTTGCCAAACGTGTTTTTTCTTGTTTTTTTTTTTTTAAAGGATTTTTCAACATGAGTCACACCTTCAGGATCACAATTTTCCTCACCTGTGATTCAGGAAATGCATTAATCAATGCAAGATGTTAAATATGTCTGTAAAATCACATGAAAAACTGTGGATGGTCTTCTCCACCCGTTGTTTAACAAGCTTCATGTTCAAACATGCACAGTTTTCTATTTTCAAACTTGTGTTGTTCTTTCAAGCCCGGATCAGACTTTTCTTTATATATAGTGTATATATAAAATATAGTGTGTGTATACATATATATCTTTATATACACATAGTATATATACATTTATATATATATGTGTGTGTATATATATATAAAAATATCTTTTATATAGTGTTAATGTTCTCTAGGCCAGTACTAGGTAAAGAATTGTTAGTTTTATGAGAAGAGCTCATGGGACTGCTGCCCACCATTAGCCTTACCAGAGCAATGTGTTCCCTCGGTTATGTGATGGTCCCTTTTCACCGTGCCCGCCATGGTGGAGGCATGGTGGAAGGAGCCTTTTTGTCTTCTGTGCTTGTCGTAGAAATTTTAAACATAATGTTCCTTGGTTAAATTTCAAAACAGCCTTGGAGCCCCATCCAACATGGCTAAGAACTGTGTGGGAATTTGTTTTGAAATGAAAGCCTGAATATGTTGTTTTGCTGTAGTTTTCAATGAAATCTCTGCTCTTTAATTTCATTCTGACATTCATCTGAAAATGTTGATGCTCATGAGAGGACTGGGGATTTTATAGTCTGAATTAAATGGCTTTAGGGGTTTTGAGTTGTATTTCTTATTTGAGAGCACAGCTTAATTCTCTAGAGTGTGTTTGAGCATGCCTTGGGGATTGCCTGCTCCACCTTGGGTTTGGGGTCCCTGGCATGTTCCTCCAGAAGCGAGTCTGAGGATACAGTAATGGCATGTAAGTGATAAAGTCTCTGCCACTCTTCCTCTTTCAGAGAATTCGGTCGACAGTGGATGAAAAAGAACAGAAGCAGCTTCTGATGGACCTTGATGTAGTAATGCGAAGCAGTGACTGCCCGTATATTGTTCAGTTTTATGGCGCGCTCTTCAGAGAGGTGGGCACTCCAAACTTGCTTCATTCAGAGCAGAGTTTGGTTTTTACCTTTTTTTTTTTTCTTTGCAGTTTCCAACTTGCAATAAGGAAGAGAAAATTAATTTATGTTAGGTTTCTTAGCTCTTCACTTTTAATCAAGGGTATTTAACCAGGAGACCCAGACGTCTGTGTGCTGCTGAGCGCGACCATGCTGTTCCCATTCGTTGTTACGTCTCCCTGCGTGTTTCAGTCTGTCCTTCTTTCCTGCTTTTCTTCCCTCTTGATGAGCTCCAGGTCTGTGGCTCCCCCGCACAGAGCGTATGCTGCTGGGCTGGGCGCAGCTCTGCGGCACAGCGCCTGGACGCAAATGTGGTTTATGTCAGTGGTTGTGAGATGCGACCATGTGGAGGACCTGTATCCCTGACATGAAGGTGGCTGCTGTGATAGCAGTCACAGCTCACCATAAGGCTATCTGATGTCTGTGTGTCTGTATGTACGTATCCAGGCTGTGTCGGAGCCCAGATTGACATGCGTCTGCCTTGAAGCGGTTTGTACCTGCAGGAACCCAAGGGCAACCATGCTGGGTCAGACCAAAACTCCTGGTGGGGTGTTCTGTGTCTGGCAGTGGCCCACGGGATCTGCCTGCAGACGCGTGTGTGATACTTCACCATAGCCTTCAGTCATACGCAGCCAAGTGTCTTCTGAGCTAGATGTGCTGTCTTTGTGCTGAGTGATTCTTACTGGATTTCTTTTCCATGAAAGTGTTCACTTTCCCTTTGAATACGTTTTTTGCATCCATGGTGCTTCCTGAGAGGCACTTCCCTCGGTTGTCTATCCCTCATTTGAAGGCCCATCACCTTGATTAATTTTGAATTTTCATCCTGCTGTTTTGAGTGATGCCCCTAGTGCTTCCCCTAGTTTTTGTATTTGAAGAGGCAGTAAACAGTTGATCTTCACCCATCCTCTCCAGGCCGCTGAGGATTTTATGGACAGTTGCATATTCCCCCTCTGTCATGGCTTACCAAGCCTGATAAGGGCCAGCTTGTGTCATACATGGAACCCCTTCCAGACCTTTGATCATCTTTCTTGCTGTTCATTGCATCTTTTCCAGTTCTACTCTGTCCTTTTGGGACAGAGACCAAAATTGCATGACTGTTCTTGAAAGGAACAATATCTGCAATAGCTAGCCTAGGGGCTGTAATTTGGCTTGGCCCTTTTATGTGCATAGATAGTGTGTGCTGTGGAGTGAGTTATTCAATGTGATGCTTCCATGAGTGCTTCCAAGTGAAGAACAGAATTAGAGCATTGAAGCTATATCAGCTGACCACGGTTAATCCCGACATACTTCAGCTGTTCATGGCCAGGAACATGATGTTAATCATTGCACATTTGTGACTGGTTTAGCATCTACTTATTGTAATTTAAGGTAGATGATAGTATGCTGCAGGGCCACAGAAGGTATCCTTCTATCTCCTTGTACTTTGCCCAGGCACTCCCGTTGCTGTCTAGCTTCGAATGACCAGTAAAAACAGTTGGGAAGCTGGCCTTCTCCAGGCAGCCCAGACAGTCTTGTGTCATGGTCGGAGGCCAGTTGTCAGTCTGAGCTGAGTCTGTTCAGTACAGGCACAAGAAGAGGAATATAGCACTGGTGAGCAGCACGGGATTGCAAGCGTTTGGTCCATTTGCAAGAACAAGAGTTTTGGAGAAGATGAACGTCAGAACTTGACTACTGCATCCCCTTCCTCCGGAGAGCAGCAGCTTCTGCAGCTCTCCTGCAGGTGTGGATTATTCCCCCTCCTGTAGTTGCTCTGGCATTGAAGCTGGCACGACGTTGGGGGATAGACTTGTAGCCTTGCCTGTTTTCCACTAATTCAGCACAAATCCAGTACACCTACTCGAGGGAAGAAGGAAAATAAGAGACCTACTGGCCACTAGTCATCTTTGCGTATTATGAGGCGTAGCAGCCTGCGCAGAGTCTTTTGGGGCTTTACTGGGAAACAGAGAAAGAAGGTCAATGTCGTAGTTAAAGCCCAAAACTGGGACTGAATATTCAATTCCTGCTTCTGGAGAATCTGCCTCTAATTTTGCCAGGTCACTTCTCTGGCTTTAAATCTCAGTCTCTAAAATAAGGATAATAATCCCTCCTTTTCCCATGCTTTGCTTTTTATCTGTTTAAACACGAAGCCATTTTGGGCCAGGAGGCGTTGTCCATGTTCATGCAGTACAAGCTCCTACCCAGTGTGGAGCCTCAACCTTGGCTGAATATTTCCAGCTTTGCTGAAATACAAGTGATAAGGCTGTCAGCTGCTGTAAAGAAAAGTCTCTGGGTAAGACGGTATCTTGCCAGATGCTGATGAGCAACGTGTTGAGAGCTGTGCGAGCCTGTCACCTCTCTGTAGCTCTAGGCACATCCCAGGATGTGAGTGCAAATAAGTAAATAGTATAAAAACCTACCTTGATCAGCACCCAGATGTCAGCCTGGCTTCTGCTGCACCCTTTCTCTTGTCAAAATATCCCGTCCCTCTGCAGCTAAACAAGGCTCCTTGGGTGCTCCGTCTGGGACAGGTTTCAGTAAGGTCACTCTGGGTTATATCGTGTTGGTCCCTGGGGTCCCCTCTTCCCCACCCTCAGCATCAGTGGTACTTGCTTCTGAGATGAAAGCTGCCTTCTCCTCTCCTCGGTCCCTTACTGCCAAGGTGATGTTCCAAGTCACGTACCTCAAAGGTACACAGGGTGAGCTGGTATGCTTGGATAAGGTTTTCTGTCTTGTCATATTAATTACATGTTCTAGTATTAATTACATCTTCTAAAGCTAGGAAACTATGACAGCAGAGAAGCACAGAAAGAGAAAAAAAGAATTTCACCAGTATGTTTGAACCTGCCTCACCCCCCCACTCTGCTTAGCAGATCTGTTCCCAAATAACCGTGAACGATCCAGGTCACTGCTGCACCATCCCCTGGAGTGTAAGAGCACATAGGACATTACTAAAGACCAAACCTCTCTCAGGAAGTCCTACAGCAAAGCATTTATAAACAAAGCTCTTCGTTCCAGTGTTTCAAGGTGAAAAGTAAGAAATAAGTTCCAAAAGGCCTCCTGGGACCGCCTGCTCTGAGCCGGGATTCAGATCCTGCAGGGGTGGATGGAGCTACAGATGGGAAGTCTTCTGCCTGCTCCTAAAAGGTGAAAGACTTCAATTTGAGCCTCTTTGGAGGAGCTTAAACATTGAGTAGGCTGCTCTCACAATCAGATGACTGACAAGAAGATTATAGCAGCTTCAGGAACAGCAGCAGTGCAGCTGGGCTGTTTGGAAAGGCAGGTAGCCTTTCTGGAAGAGTGAGCTGTTGATATGGAGAACCAGGGCTAAGCTCTTGGGTCCTGACAGTTTGGGGAGCAGGAGTACTAAACCAAATTGGACAAAACTGTTCAAGGACTTACTTTGAAGACAGGGAAGTTACTGTGGCAGCCTCCACGAGTATGAAGAGTTTGATTTGGAAAGGCAAAAAACACTACACAAATACTTTCCCCTAGTTGTATTCTGTCTCACTTGTTCAGCAAGCATTTTCTGATAGCGAAAGTCTTCTCTGGGAGCTGGTCCCCCTTGTCCCTCAGCAGGCAGCATCTTAACATGTATTATTTGCTTCTTGTTCTTTAATCATATGGGACGTCCTTCTGTTATTATGTATGTCTGTGTATATCGTGTAATGTGTAACAATGCAAAAACTACAAATTGATTGCCAGGTACAGGAGTTTGAGTTTATCAGCACCCATTAGATGAGATTAAATGGCCTGTCGAATGAAACAGGAACAAAGCTGAAAAAGCAGAAGTCAGCATTTCAGCCTTTGTATGGAGTAAGGGGCTGCACTGCACTGACGCCAGGTAGTGCAAGTGCTGGAGTCAGCTCCTCCGTGGGACAGCGCTCTGCTCACTCCTGCCCTCGCTGATGAAGCTGTGACCTTCACGTCACTGTGTTGCACCTCCCCGTGATGTTGCAGCATCCTTCATTCTGCTAGTGCAGCGGTTGAGTGGACTGCTCTATTACTTGCTTCTGTAATGATCCTAGGTAGAAAAAATCAACCCTTTTTTCAATAACAGAAAGAATCCCCGAGCACTGACATTGTAATGCCTGGCAGTTGAAATGGTTTTCATGTCCATAGCCTGACTTCTTAACAGAAGAGAGAAGAAAGTTGCATCTAGTAAAGGCTGGAGAATGAAGAGAATCAGAAAGAGAAAGGCCTGGAGAAAAGTCCAGAAGGAGTAGTTATGCCCCTGGTTATATTCCTGGTTACACTGGCTATAGAAGGGATTCAGTGGCTGATGAATCATAAAATCATCGAATCATAGAATGGTTTGGGTTGGAAGGGACCTTCAAAGATCATCGAGTCCAACCCCCCTGCCATGGGCAGGGACATCTCCCACTAGATCAGGTTGCCCGAAGCCCTGTCCAACCTGGCCTTGAACACTTCCAGGAATGAAACATCCACAGCTTCTCCAGGCAACCTGTTCCGGTGCCTCACCACTCTCTTTGTAAAAGATTTCTTCCTTATGTCCAAGCTAAACCTACCCACTCTCAGTTTAAAGCCATTGCCCCGTGTCCTATCACTACAGGCCCTCATAAAAAGTCTCTCTCCGTGTTTCTTATAAGCCCCCTTTATATACTGAAAGGCTGCAATAAGGTGTTCTCAGATCCTTCTCTTCTCCAGGCTGAACAACCCCACCTCTCAGCCTTTCTTCATAGCAGAGGTGCTCCAGCCCTTGGATCATTTTTGTGGCCTCCTCTGGCCCCACTCCAACAGGTCCATGTCCTTCCTGTGCTGGGGACCCCAGAGCTGGATGCAGTGCCCCAGGTGGGGTCTCCCCAGAGTGGAGTAGAGGGGGAGATTTACCCCCTTCGACCTGCTGGCCATGCTTCTTTTTATGCAGCCCAGGATACGGCACATTACCGACTCATGTCCAATTTTTCATCCACCAGAATCCCCAAGTCCTTCTCCACAGGGCTGCTCTCAATCCCTTCATCCCCCAGTCTTTATTTATACTGGTGAGTGCCGTGATCCGGGTGCAGGATCTTGCACTTGGCCTTGTTGAACTTTGTGAGGTTCACCCTGGCCCCATGAAGCCGTACTGCACCAGTGAGAGCCCTGACTCCTGCAAACGTACGCAGAGCTTTCCACCTCAGTCACCAGAGATGCTGTATTGAAGAGGGTCTGGTTACTCATGTCCGCTTGTCACCTCTGAAAGCAATACTTGCTAGGTGGGGGAGAAAAATAGATGATTGCTAGGTTTTCTGCAGAGATTTCACTTGAGTCACTTTCTTCTGGTGAGGAGGGTTGGGCTGAGCCGCAGGACTGCACTGGGCAACCCTGAGCCTTTCGCCCCGAGTGTTGCTGTTTGGAGGGTTTTTAGGTCTGAGAAAAAAACACTCTTCTTGCATGGGTGCTGGAAACTTTACAGGTAATCTAGTTTGAGACAGTACCTGTAAGGCTGGGAATGTTTGGTTAGTTATCATGACCACACTAGTTGCTCTTTCAAAGTAACTGTTCCTGTTACTGTTCTTCTCAAGAGAAGAAGAAAAAAGCCTTGTCTGACTTGGGATCTCAGCAGCGACTCCTACACAGGGCGAGTGTAGCCGAGCCAAGTTTAAACCAACAAGCTCAATAGTTGATAAAATTATTCAATAAAAAATTCATTGCAAGTTGCTAAACATGCCTGGGAAGCCAGGTAAATTAGCCCCTGGGGAGCTTCTGCTGGTGCGAGAGAAGAGCTAGCGTGGATGTGTCAGTAGCACAGTGCTGACGTTGGTGTGGATTGCGGACGTATCCTTGGTCAGTTGATACAAGGTGTTTGCTCTCTTTGCTATTGATGCACAACGCCCTATTACTATGGACATCTTTGGCTGTGTTGGCATTGCTCAAGACATCTGTCCCCGTGATCAGTCCCCAGTCCATAGGAAAGGTGTCCTCTGTGTCATATAAGGCTATGTGAGGGTGATGACATTCTTCATTCTCAGTCAGTAGTATAGATGCAGCTTGCATAAAAAGTTGGCCACTCCCTGCAGTGTCCTAACGCGATAAGCCTTCAGTGTCGCTATGACAGAATCACAGGATGGTGGATGTTGGAAGGAACCTCTGGAAGTCACCTTGTCCAACTCCCATGCTCAAGCAGGGCCACCTAGGGCCACTTGCCCATGGCCATGTCCAAATAGCTTTTGAATATCTCCAGGGATGGAGAGTCCACAGCCTCCCCGGGCAACCTGTGCCAGTGCTCTGTCACCCTCACAGTGAAAAAGTGTTTCCTGGTGTTCAGAGGGAACCTCCTGTGTGTCAGTTTGTGCCCATTGCCTCTTGTCTTGTCACTGGCACCACTGAAAAAAGCCTGGCTCCATCCTCTACGAACCCTCCCCTCAGGTATTTATGTACATTGATAAGTTTTCCCCTGAACCTTCTCTTCTCCAGGCTGAACAGTCCCGGCTCTCTCAGCCTTTCCTTATAGGAGAGATGCTTCAGTCCCTCAGTCATCTTAGTGGCCCTTTGCTGGACTCTCTCCAGTAGGTCCATGTCTCTCTCATGCTGGGGAGCCCAGTGCTGGACACAGTGCACTCCAGGTGTGGCCTCACCAGTGCTGAGTCGAGGGGAAGGATCGCCTGCCTCGACCTGCTGGCAATGCTTTGCCTAATGCCGCCCAGGGTACTGTTCACCTTCTTCACAGCAAGGGCACGCTGCTGGCTCATGTTCAACTTGGTGTCCACCAGGACTCCTAGGTCCTTTTCTGCCAGGTTGTGTTCCAGCTGGGTGGCCCCAGCTGGGTACCATCTTGGCAATATGCTCAGTTGTCAACTGGGAACTCGGGACGCTGCATTCGGAAGCTGAAGCATCCCAGTCGCTGGTTAAGCAGTTTTTGTGTATGTCCTGGAGACGGGCAGCGATATTTTGAAGGAAACGTGCAGGGTGTTCCTTGACATTTTTTGGAATGCCTACAAGATGTGCATTAGCATCTCGTAATTTAATACCCAATAAAGACTGAAATATATTCTTTGGAAGAATAGCTCTAACTGGAAGAGAAAATTAAAATGCTTCTTTCATCATTTTATAATTGGAAATCAACCTGACCTAGGAGCATGAATTAAAGAGAAATTTTTATTAAGATGGTTTTGTCCTCACAGTTCACAGTGAAGCAGAACTTTCCCATGCACATCAGCGCTTTTTTGTGTTTGATCAGAAAGGGGGCTGGGGGAGGGGCCCCCAGTCGTCCCTGCCAGTCTTCCTTCTTGTTCTCAGTAACATTCATCGGCTTTGCCAACAGGTAAGTCCTTTCAAGTCCCAGGAAGAGATAAGAACCTGTAGAGTTTTGAATCTTGCCACCAGCCTTAATGAAGTTGCGTAATTGTGAAAAGGTCGGTCATTTTTTGTCATTGATCTTGCTGACATGAATTCATGTTGATCAGGTAGATTTTTATATTACCAGATCAATAAATGCCCACATCCAGGATTTCTGTATGGCATATACTTCAGGAGACCAAGTAAACCAGGTCTTTCCTTTGGTGCTTTTGATCACGTACAGGTTTTTTTTATGGTTAAATTAACAGTGGATAACAAGTTCTTGTACTTGAGTTTTCAGTAACAGACGTATCCCAACCCTGCAGGTGCACAAAGTATATTGTGAAGCGTTTGTTATGATGATGGCTCTAATAAGGTTGCCCGTTGTTTCACTGCAGTTTGCTTTTGCTGTACAAACACCAGCTCTTGCTAAGATGGAAGTGCCTCAGCTGCACTTTGCCTTTGTCGCCAGTGCTGAAAAGGGAAATTTTGGAATCACAGAATGCTTTGGGATGGAAGGGACCTCTAAAGGTCATCCAGTCCAACCCCCTGGACCCCTGGACCCCTTCTGCATATGTTGCCTAATTTCATTTCTGCAGTTTAAAGCTGAACAGGTCCTGAGCCAAATTCATCCGTAGCCAATCTTTCATTCCCTAGCAGTCTAAGCTCACCTTTCTCCATACCTTCTGAAATGCCGGTCATGTCCCCTTCCATCTGCACTGCACTGGCCTCTTTCACCATGGTGTCTCTGCTTCTGTGTCTGGCACAGCACCTTTTCGATCAGTCCCTTCTGCTTTGTTTTGGGTGAAATGCGTGTTTTCTGGACTCAGGCTTGTACCAGCCATTCCCTTGGCTGAGCGACATCAGCTCCCGCTCTGCCTTGTGCTGATGTAAAATGGCTCTGAACCCACAGTCGTCTTTCCCACTGGCAGCTCAGCCCTTCCTAGGAAAGCAGATCCCCCCTCCTCAGAAGGGAGAGGCTCTCTCTGTAATAACCAGCTGGCCAAAAGAGGTGATGATCCTGCTGTATTCAGCGTTGGTGTGGCCTCACCTTGAATACTGTGTGCAGTTCTGGGCCCCCCAATTTAAGAAGGTTGTTAAGGTCCTTGAATGCGTCCAGAGGAGGGCAACAAAGCTGGTGAAAGGGTGGGAAGGCATGTCCTACGAGGAGCAGCTAAGGACTTCGGGCTTGTCTAGTTTGAAGAAAAGGAGGCTGAGGGGTGACCTCATGGCTCTGCAGCTTCCTGAGGAGGGGACGTGGAGAGGGAGGTGCTGAGCTTTCTCCCTGGGATCCAGTGATGGGACACATGGGAATGGTTCAAAGCTGCACCAGGGGAGGTTTAGACTGGACATTAGGGAGCATTTCTTTACCAAGAGGGTGGTGAAACCCTGGAGCAGGCTTCCTAGAGAGGTGGTCGATGCCCTAAGCCTGGCAGTGTTTAAGAGGCATTTGGACAATGCCCTTAACAACATGCTTTAACTTTTGGTCAGCCCTGAAGCAGTCAAGTGGTTGGACTAATGATCATTGTAGGTCCCTTCCAACTGAAATGGTCTGGTCTGGTCTGGTCTGTTCCCCTCGGAGGCAGCATCCCTCCTTTGGCAGGACACGGTGATGGATTCGCTGTCACTGAAGCAGCAGCGTCTGTAGCGCTGGTGGCACGTGGGACGCTTCCTGGCAGTCTGCTGTCTGTGTTGCTGAAAACAGCCATGCACGTGTGTGAGCAGCCCAAGGCCAAGCTGGATGGCACCGCTGCCTCTGCTGATACCAGCATGCAGTTTTTGACAGCGCCTTTGCTGAGCGCTTCTGTTCCCGCTAAACCAAGCATTTGGAGTGGAGGCATCTTGGTGGATGCAGTTCCTCGGCTTCTGTTTCACAGGAGGTCGTTCTGAGTGGCAGAAAAGCCCTTTTTGGCTTTAAAACCTGTGGCTCTGCAAGCTTTCCCATCAGCTAAATATAACTCAAGAATTGCTCCTGACTCTCATGAGCACTGGGAGATTGCTTCAAACAGAAGTGACTTGGTCGTGCAGGATGCGAGCGCAGGGCTTTGCCACACAGCCAGCATATCCATACCCTAGGTTTTTTTCCTTATTTCATTTCCATGTATTAACATAGAGTTTAGTTGGTTTGTGTTTTGTCTGGTCAGGAAAAATCCACATTCTATAGGATGCTAGCTTTGGGAAGTTTCTCCTCTACTTGTTGCTTCTCGTACCACAGGAGCGTGCGGCTCAGTCATAGCCCGAGGGGCATCCCGTGCTCTGAGCCCCCCAGGCAGCCCAGGGCAGCGCTGCCTGCACGCGGTGCTGCTCCCTGCACAAGTGTTTTAGGTGGTATTTAGCCAGGATGAGACATCCAGACTGATGAAATCCATTCTGTACTTCGCTTTTGACAGCTAATGCAGTTTCAACACTCATTGTGATACAGCCTGTAGAAGATAGGTATGAGTATGTTGCTTCTGGTGAGGACGGGTCTAGCTCTAGTGTTTTAGTATTTCTAGCAAGGAAGAGTTGCTTGAAGTGCATGAGAGTCTACAGAAATAGCTCATGCAAAGCCTTCTGTCGTCCTCAACTGGAGGTGAAATGTTAAAAAAAATTGAAATAACTAAGATCACTCCATGGCTAAGCTGTCCATCCCCATATGGTAGATACATACTAAACCAAAAGATGAAGTCCTCCTATATTGCGGGGATCCATTTCTCACCCCCAGCGAATCCATTGTGAGTGGGTTGATTTACAGATCTCAGGAGAGAGTTTGATAAAAAGACATGTTATTCTCCTAGGGTAGGTAAGCTTAGCTTGGTTTAACACAGACACTAGTACGTTTTACAATTTTCTGCATTTAAATTGTTTAACTGTAAGATGCAAATCAATGCCCACCCCCCCATACTTGGGATTATTTTCGTTTTCTCTTGCTTAGATGATGTCTCCGAATGTTGTGTGAAATGTCGTCTGTCCTCTGCAGGGTAGTCATAAACTGAAGGGATTTTTTTTTTCAGTCTTACTGTGCATGCTGCTGTTGCGTTCTGCCTGCAGCCTTCTGGCGAGCCAGACAGTTTTTGAGACTTGGATTCATCTAGGTTCAGGCATCTAAATGTAATACCAGGTCAGAGCCGGCCAGCTCGATTCCTCTGCTGGTGAGCGGAGTGGGGGAGAGGTGCGTCCAGGGGCGAGTCTGCCATTGCTAAAACTGATCAAGACGAATTCCGTCCTTCCTGTCAAATGCATGTTGCTGTTAATGTATTTTAATGGATTCAAGGGATCTCTTTATGCTCTCTGGATTTTTGTTTCTCGTTTTTATCTTGACAGTAACACAGATTCTTTTCTCTTTCCAGGGTGACTGTTGGATCTGTATGGAGCTCATGTCTACCTCGTTTGATAAGTTTTACAAATATGTATATAGTGTATTAGATGATGTTATTCCAGAAGAAATCCTAGGCAAAATCACTTTAGCTGTGAGTATTTTGTTAACCCTTTTTGTGTATGTTTTTGAAGCTAATGTGAAAAATTAAGATCTCTTTCACGCACATGTGAGAAAGCCGGTCGATCTGCATGCAGCAGAACTGCTGCTGTTGTATTGCATCATGGTTTTAATGATCCTTGAGTATACTCTTGACTTTCTCATAGCATATTGCATGGCAGAAAAGAGGGTCCTGGGGTCTGTAATTAGTTCATAAAGAGACCCCAGACCAGCCTCCTGCTCTGTCTGCTTGAACATCGGTGCTGACAGCATCGGCACCAGCCCCTCCTCAGGGATTGCTTCATGTGCACTGGTGGTGGCATCAGTGGAAGCTGGGCGCAGGTCGTCTCGTCCCAAGGACGGTGCCCAGAATAGATCAGCTGTCTCCCCTTCCCTTGTTCGTAAAGGAAACAAGGGATTGGGCATTTATAGCCAGGAGATGTGAACCCCACCAAACTGTTTTGAGAATAAGGGTCTGGTCTCAGTGAGTTGCCTACCCTCTCTCTCCAGTCAGTGGGGAGAGGTTGGTGCCTCTGTATGGGAGCTGAGTTCCCATCTCGTGGTGCTTTAGGTGGTGAAGCGAAGTGAGATGAATCCCACCCAGGGCACCTGAGTGCGGCTGTGCTACATGGAGCCCACTGTCTCCCTTTAAGGAGCCCCATAAAATTATCCTTGGCTGTGCCAAAATGAACCCTTCATTGTCTAAACACAAGGGCAAGTTTTGGCCCTGCAAAACAAACTTTTGGTTTTGGGCTGTGGAGGAAGGGGTGTTGAAAGGTATCCCGAAACCTCTGTTGTGCTGCTGCCCGTAAAGATCTGTCAGGTCCATTGGATTTCTGCAGGGGATGCTGGGCCACTCCAGTCCAGAGAAACCTCTAGTAGCCTTGTGCAAAGGCTCCCAAAAGTACAAGTGGGCCTTCAGCAGGTGGAGAACCTGGCTGATGTTTTCTTGACCTAACCTGGAAGTCCTGGCCCAATAAAAAATCAAGGCTGAGCCAAACAAATTAGTTCAGCGAGGCTGCTGGAAGATGAAAGGCTGCAGAAGTGAAGCACCATTTGGGAGTAACAGGGGGAAATGTGAGCGAACGCTGGAGCCGTGCCATGTTGGTGACAGACGGGCAAACTGGCTCTGTATTGGCTTCAGCACGTGAATGCTGCAGTAAGCTGGTGTCCCGAGCTGTCAGAGTGGTGGGGAGCTGCTCAGCAAGTTGCAAACCATGACCTCTTGAAAAGATATGAGGAAATTCTGCTCAGGGCCTGATCTTGGGAGAAGATCATCTTCGCTCTTCTTAGGGGCATCTTTATAAAATGTTGAGCGTACCTGGACCTGCTTCCACTTCTTAGAGCTAACAGGCTGCCTTGACAGCTCAGGCACTGTCATGTGTTTAGATGTTTATAGCCACGACTGAAAATCCTATCAAAGGTAGCCAGTGGCTGTTGTGCAGCCCATGGAGTGCATGGTCTTCCACCAACCAACTAGATGTATTACTGGCCAAAGCAAGGCTTGAGACATAGACAAGAGATGGCTGGGTAAGGTCTGTCCTTCCAGGGTCATCTGCTTGGAGTTATATGTAATTCTGTGGGGGAAGGAAAAGGAGATCCTTTCTTCTGGGGTTTGCAGGGTATTAGCGACACACTGGCCCACATTTTGACTCAGGCAGACCTTGCAAGGTGTTTGCTGATGAAGATAGTTTGGACAGAGACTTGAGATGAGTTTTGAAGCTCTCAAAGGGAGTTTCTCTACTTACCCTGTGCAGACAGCACGCTGTGAAAGTGCACCAGAGCTTTAACTCCTAGCCAGGGAAATGACCACCTTTGGATGTTTCTGACCTGGGGGTGAGGGACGGACTGAGTAAGCTGAAATTTTCCGTACCTGATCCATGGCCCACAACAGATCTGGGGATGTGAAGCCCAGCTGCGCTGTGCGGGAGGTCGTGGGCTGCTCGTCGAACACCGCTCTCCTTCATTGCACCTGAAGGCAGCCCGGCCCCAGCAGCTCTTGAGGGAGGTCCGCTGCACAGGCTGCCTTTAGGAACTGAGACAGGTTCTGACTAGATCTTGTGATCTGAGGTTTGTTTCTGTCCACCTTTTTCTAGAAAACAAAGTGAGGAACAGTGTTTAATATCTCTGGTATGAGAATACTGGCGATGAGTATCTTAGACCTTGAGGGCCTCCAGGTCCAGAAGGTCTACGTGCGCACTGCCCTGGTAGCCCCATCATGTGCAGGTGGGGTACGTGCTGTAGCTCACAGCTCGGTGTGCTCCGCCAACCACCCTTCCTTTCATGTCAGAGCTCTTTTACCCCAGGTTGAAGAGCTGTGAGCTTCTGCTTCACCCACTTGAGGGTAGGGGCAGGAGCTTCTGGCAGGGCCAGCTGAGATTTAAACCAACATTCAGTCACTAAGTCCAGCAAGCTTCCTCTTGCTGAAGCTCAGGTCCAAGGTGGCCATCCAGTCTCATTCCACTATGGGCCTGCCTAAAAATCAGTTGATGCTTTGTTGTTCAGAGAGATGTAGCAGCTTCTGCTGCCGGAGCAGAAACCTGCACTGGAGCAGCAAGGTGGGCAGCGAGGAGGAGACAGGACTTCAGCTGCCCCAGAGCCTGCCAGGGCTTTTAATTACCAAAGCACTTGAACATGGGATTGTGTGAGCAGGAAGGAACGGGCTCTGGGGAGTTGTTCCTTGGTGCTAGACTTCATCCTTACGGTCGCACAGCTTCTGAGTGCTTTGCAACACCCTCTTACCGTCATCTTCAAGGCGGTCTTTTGGCCATTGGTTTCAATGGTCTTTTCAGCAGAAGCGAAGTGAATTAAAATGGTGAACTTTCAGGGTTTTTTTAATCGTCCTGTGAAATCAGGCTCCCTAAGTGTCTCTTCCATTTAATGGTGAATGGTTAAATCAGAACAGCCTCTGCTGCTCCCCACACTGCTGCTGCTCAGCCAGTGGAATGGGAACAGTTGTTACCTACTGAAAAAGTATGGCATAGGGCTTGAAAGAAGTTATTACTCAAGATAATTAACATCAGAAATATTGCTTGACTTCACCTCTTGCTCCCCTCTCCCGTAGTGTGATCTTTCCAGGTTTCAACAAGTGCTGTGTGTTTGCTTATGCACGTGCCCTCTCTTATGTCACCTCTGTTTGCAGGAAAGATTGGGAGAAAAATGCTTTTATTACATGGCATATTACAGCACTGATATCTCAACATATTAAATGTTTTTTCCCCCTTCTTGGAGCTCCAAAATTTTAATAATCACAAGAATCTTATGACATTTGCTTATTTTTCATCTGTTTTTCTTTCCTAGACTGTGAAAGCACTAAACCACTTAAAAGAAAACTTGAAAATCATTCACAGAGGTGAGTTCATGTCTTTTCTTCTTGCCTACAAAAATAATTCCAAGGATTTTAAGTGGCCTGTGCTTCAAGTCAAAGTGTAATTAGCACGTGCACTACCGTGAGTGTGAGTACAGGTTTTGCACAAGTGTGTCCCCAGTGGCTGTTTCATTGCCCCTTCGGTCCGTGGTTTTCCATAAAAGCGTGATTTCAAGGTGGTTGGGTGTCTGCCTCTGCCTCCAGGCACGTGGCGTCTTCGGGGCTGGCTCCATCTCCTCTTGCTCCCGGTCAGGATCCTCAGCGGTGGCCAGCGCATCCAGTCGCCGCCCGCCTGCCCCACCTCAAGCGGCGATGGCGATGGCACAGCAGTGCCGGTGTCGATTCCCTGCAGCTGCTGTTCTTGAAATTGAAAGCTCCACCCGTGACTTACTAGTTTAAATTTCTTTCCCTTGCAGACATCAAACCTTCCAATATTCTTCTGGACAGAAATGGAAATATTAAACTCTGTGACTTCGGCATTAGCGGACAGCTTGTGGACTCCATTGCCAAAACGCGGGATGCGGGGTGCCGGCCGTACATGGCGGTGAGTGGGGATGAGCGGGGCAGCGGGGAGCTGGCATGCCCGTGGGCTGTGCAGGGCCTTACCCTCCTTCTGCAGGCCTGGCTCAGCGTGGCCGTGCCTGGCGTCCGACTGCAGTGTCAGCCTGCTTCCCATGGGATGAGCACCCCCTTCCCAGATGAAACTGAGCTTTGGATTGAGCACTGCTGCTGGCAGCGTCAGCAAAGGCTTCCAGGCTGTGGCAAAGTGACTGAATTCTCTTTTTTTTTGCTGGGTTCCTCTGCGGCGCTGGAGCGGAGAGCTTCTCTGTGCCTTTCAGCAGCGCCCGCTCACGCTCCAAAACAAACAGCGCACGGGGGAGGCGGTGCCGTCTGGGGGCAGGGTTTTCTTGGTCTGCAAGAAATCCATTTGCTACGGTAAGATTATGTCACAGGAGTTATTGCGGAGCAGAATTACAGTGATTTTTGCAAACCACTTTAATTCCAAAGTGTGCCATAACTTAATTCCAGGAGAATGTGATTCTGGAGAGCAGTGGTGGCAGAGCAGCTGCGTGGAAATCGCTGGGGCTGAGCTGTGGCTCCTGGGAGTCTGTCCTGCTTGTTTGCTTCCCTCCCCCTCCCAGGGAGAAAAGCTGTGGGGGTGATTTTCGAAGCTGTCAGAGGGTTTTAAACACTTCTGTGCACCAGGCTGCTTTGAAAATGCATCTCTTGGTTTCACGTCAGCTGAGGGCGCCTTGCGCAGGGAGCTGTGTGTCTGCTGCTGTCAATGTAACTTTAATTTCAGTGGCTGTGTTGAACCCTTGTTACTTATCTTATGGCTCTATATGCTGAAAAATAGTGTTTTCTGAACTCTTTTATCTACCACCAAGCAAACAAAAAAGGAAAATCTCTCTCTTTTAAGGTACGGTGCCCATCTGGTCCAGGTAATGGCTCTGATACGGCTTTTATCTGACTGTGGTGTCCAAGGCGAAACCTGTCTGCCCTGACCTGATCTTAGTCTCAAGCACAGAGTCTGAGTTTTGGAGCATTTGGCCTTTTCTGTTCACTGTCCTCATAGCAGAGCTAGTTACTCAATGAGCTGGAAAGGAGAGTACAGATGAGATCTGTGATGGGAGCCCAGTGCGGTGGTACAACAAAGTGTGCGCAAGCCCCCGAGCCGCGTAACGTAGTGAAACGGGGCGGTTCGCTTCCATAAAGACCTCGTGAGGCCGGGGAGAGGGCAGAGGCACGTCTCTGCTCGGAGCACTCTTGGCAAGGGCGGGGAGCTCCCCGCAGGGAAGAGGATCAGTCGGAGCTGCCCCGTTTGCTGTGTCGGTGGGGCACAGGATGCTGCGGGCAGCAGAGGTGCCCCGGGAGGACACGGGAGCCGGTGCAGTCCCAGCTGGCCTGACCCCAGGCTGGGTGTTTGCGTCTCAGACTGCAGGCACTTCTGATAGCCTCGCTCTGTGGAGTTATGACTGTTGTTGCCTTTTCCCTGTCCTCTGAGGTGCGTATTGGGTCTGTAAATAGGGCTCTTGAAAAATTGCTCACTCCTTTCCCCCTCCCAAGTTCGGTGGGCTGTAATTACAGGAATTAATGTTCCCACTTTTGCTTACAGCCGTGGGTAGATGGTTAGCTGTGCGCAGGCTGTTGGTTTAGTTACGACGTGACAGTTACCGGCATGTCTGTAAATAGCTGCGCTGCTTCCTTTCCCCTGGGGCTTGAGTGGGTGGGTGCTTCCCATAGCCCCTTGTCGTTCCTCCCTCTCTGTGCATATCCACTCTGCTCTCTGTGCATCTCCATCACCAGACTGTGCTGAATTTTTAAGCGAGCAAAAGTGTTTCGATTCAGTTTGTGATTTTAAGAGCCTTGGCATGGTGTGTGTTTGTGGGCCGAGCCAGCAGCTGGCAAGCGGTGTGGGAGACGGCTGGCCTCTTCCCTTCGGCTCTCCGGACTCAGTGACTCCTCTCCAAGTACATGAGCATTTCCACGTACTGAGAGGCCTGGGAAATGGGGAGATGTCCCCAGCATGCAGGCACATCTGCCAGCTCTTCCTCCAAGCCAGCAGATAGCTGTAGTGATGCTGTGATCAAATCTCAGTATACCTGGGAGGGAGTCAGGCCAGTCACATTCCTTTCGAAAGGAAAATATTTTGTTTGGGTGCAAAATAGGTGACTATTTTTGGTGCAAAATAATGTGACTGTGTTCAGCCAGGGCAGGTCTGATAAGGACTGCTGGATGACGCTCCCTGACGATGAGAGCGTGTTGTTCTGCAAGGCCCACTTGGCCCGTGGCACTTGCAGTAATTCTTGTAGCATGAGCACTTGCTCACCGAAGGAACCTGATAACGCCGTGTGCACTGGAGCTGGGTCCCCAAATAGCTGTTGATAACAATAACATTGGATGTCGGCCCGTTTGACTGATCAGGCTGCAGGAGCCACGTCCAGCTGCTAAGCAAGCGCTGGGTGGTTTAACCAAAATTGTTAGAGGTGTCACAGAAAGCAGCGTGTCAGCCTTGGAGCTGCCGGCGCTGGAGAAGTTGTTTTGCTTTTGACTTTGAATTCCCCTGAGATCGTTACATTGAAGTAAAGGCGTACATGTTGGTGCCTTGTGTTCTCTGAAAGAAAGAAAGGAAAGACGGAGCCCCCGCACTGCCCCAGGCAGCAGCCTGCCCTGGAGAGCCCTCCGAGACCTGTGCCACTGCCAGCAGCGTGGGTTTGCTCTAGGTGGGGTTTCACAACATGCTCAAGGCAGCCTTAAACCAGCAGTGGGGGTGCGATTGCTGCCAGCCAGCCCCTGGTCCTCCCCGCCTGCTGCTCCCCAGCAGTCCCTGCGTTGCCTCCCGCTGTGGCAGGTGCTGCCGATTTGGATGGGAGGGAAGGCTCTGTGTGCTACGCTGAAGCTGGTGGTCTTTGTGGCATTACTGCTTCTTAACGCTCAAGTGAACCCAGCTTCTGTGTCAGAGGGGAGGGATGAGACTGGAAGCTCCTGGTTTAGGTAGGGGAGGACCCAGTCAGCGTGAGGATGGATGTCCTGCCCTGCCCTGCCCCTTTGGGACCTCTCCAGGGGCAGAGTTTGATGGTGTCACACATGTCCGTGGTCCCTTTTCCCAGGTACCCTGGGAGCTGCCTGCTGCAAGCTGCGGCTGTGCCCATGTGCCAGTGCCCTGCGCCGCTTCGCCCACCCTCCCTGGGCTGCCCGCTCGGCTCTCCCTGAGGAGCTGTTGAGATGAGAAGGTGGGCAAGGGGATGCACGGTACAGAGCAGCCTTCTTGGTGCTAATGTAGACCTGTGTCCCAGCAAACACACTTCTGCTTGTCCCTGCCTGTGCGTGAATCGAGGGCCAGCGCAGAGCCCCGGCGCTGCAGTGCCGCTGCAGACCAGCGCTCGGGATGTGTTTCCTGCCCCTCATTTCTCCCCGGCGAAAATGGGCAGCCGCTGCTGGCATCGGCGTTCAGGGCCGGGTGGAGGCTGCGTCCCCGCGCTCGGGTGGCTCATGCCCAGTTCAGGCCATGTGTGGAAAAGGAAAAATTCCCAAGGCAGGTGACAGTGACGAGTCTGAGCCCTGCTCCCCCGGCCTCCCTGCGCACGCAGAGGGAGAGGCTGCAGGGACGCGGGAGCTCTCTGAATCCTTTACCCAAGCAGAGCTGCAGCAAGAGCCTCTGTTTCAGCTTTGCATTCCTGACCCAATGCCCAAGATTTCATCAGTCTCAGTCATTCATTTATCTGAACGGGCAGGCTGTTGGTTTGAATTCATGCAGCTAAAATCCTCTTGGATGCTCCTGAATATTGCTGTGTGTTGGACTTTTTTTTTTCTTTTTTTTTCCCCCCCCGAAACTTGGCACCCAGCCATAATTTTTACGACTGAGAAAACAAATTTGGTAGGAGACTGGGAGACATGTGGCACCGTCCCTCTGCAAGCAGTGCAGACTGGATCCAGGCTGTGCCGCCCGCAGCGTAGCGAATGCCGGGGGAGATGCCTGAGCTCTGAGCGCAGCCCTCCCCGCTCACGTGCTGCTGCTGTCACCCGCATGCTTCAGGGGTTTCGGCTGAGAACATAACCTCCACTTACTCATCCACTGGCTAAAATTGTCCGTGGGGTTCGCCCAGCGTGGGACTTCTCCTGTCCAAACTTAGCTCCTTACATCAGGCGGCGCAGAGCCCGTGCCGAGCAGCTCTGCTGCAGGACTGAGCTCCTGTCCGTGCATCGGCGCTTCCACCCCCGTTCTGCTGGGGATGCGGTGGGAATGGATTTTCCTCCTCACCCGTTTAGATGCTTGTCTGCACAGGCAGTTTACATAAACCTGGGGAAAGCTGTCAGCAGCCGCCTGTGTAAACGGACCGTTTGGCCAGAAGTATTGCGGACAGGACGTGAGTTCTGTGGAGGAGAATATTAAAAGGCAGAAAAAAGTCGTTTTGTCCACTAGGATTTACATGGGAAGTGCCTAAAAGTCAGGTCTGGGAGATAGCTGCCCTTGGGAGGCGTTGGAAGTTCAGCTGGAAACAGCAGGCAGCTCCTGCTTGCCACGGGCTTGCTCTGCGTGGGACGTGGCTGGCTGTGCTGGGGCGGCCCAGGGTAGCCCCTGCTGCCGTGATTAGCTACAAGAAGGCTAATTGGAAGCCACAGACAGCAGAACGTGATCATCAGGGCAGTGAAGATGCAGAGGAATGGGCAAGGCTCCTTAGGGCAGGGTCAGGTGTGGGGAGAGGGAGCGAAGGGTTGTGCAGGTCCCAGATGTGAGCCTCCTGCCCTCCCTCAGCCGGCTGGGCTCAGGCGGGTGAGGCTGGGGGGATTCCGCTTCAGGAGGACCCACGGGGATTTGCAGGGGGACTCTCCACCCTGGGCTGAGCCTTTTCCTACCAAGCGTGGGAGCACCCTGCACGCTGGCCACAGGCTCGGCGCAGGCCGGGGGCTGCTGGAGCTGCTGCCCTGGCACCGCTGTCTGGATGCAACCGAGTCCGGCCTCCACCTCCTCCATCCGTTCCCTGCTGTTGCAGCGTGACCCTCGGTGGCGGAGCAGGCAGGGCACGAGGGCCATGGCAGGAGCAGGGCACACCACCTTGTTCAGGACCAGGTACTCAAGCGTTCGTGGAGTGCAAAAGCTCCTGTTTCCCATAACATGGGAAGGATTGGGGTCAGGACTGGACCTGGGGGGTGAGGGCTGTACTTTGCAGGTGCAAACTTTCACAGGTGATGAGGCCAGAAGGACAGCCGATTGAATGCAGCTGGGGAAGCCTCCTGATACTGTGCCCAGACCAGCAGCTTCTGGTTGAATGGAAGAGATCTTGAAGAAAGAGAAACCAGATTTTAAGGCTCGAACTGCCAGTGACTCCAGCCTGGCGCTAGCTGAGCTGCCACATGATGCCTCACCTTTGCTGATGACCGTCTGCATATTGTTATGCTTCATTTCTGGTTGGGATGTGTGTAACTTCATCCATAGACACTCTCGCTTGGTTCCCTTTCTCTGCTGCATCAGAGAGTCCTCCAGGATCAGAAGTCGTCCCCCTGCACTGCTTCCTGCTGGACTCCTTTTCTTTTTTTCTTTTCAGTATGCGTTTGAAAGCTTGCCTGTTGGTTAGGCATTAAGGCTGTGGAAAAATAACTGGGCTCCCTGCAATTCAGCCTTTTGTAACTAACTACTTCAAGGACGTCTAGAGCATCCCCACCAAAACTGCAGGCCCTCAGTGAGGTTCCATGACAAAGTTACTTAGCAGGGCTGAAGCGATACCTTACAGCCTTCCAAAACTGCTGCCTCTCCAGAGCTTGGCCCCGTTAATCTAATACAGTTCTTGGAAGCAGCGGTGGGGATGGCATTGAGGGGAGGTGTGAAACTCTGGTGGCCTTCCAAAACAATGCCAGATGGAGAAGACCTACAAAGTCCTGCATTGAAGATGCCTCTTCAAGTGCTGGAGGATCTACCATAGTGCCCGTGAAGTTGTCCTGGTCATTAATTATGCTCATAATACCATCTTTTTAATATGAGTAAGTCTTGTTTTAATGGATGGCTGTGGGCGCTTGTTTCTACTTCATTTGCAAAATTAAGGAGTCCTTTACTTGCCACAGCCTCTTTCCCCAGCAGGTGCTTTCTGACTCTGATGTAGTCACCTCTTAAGCTTTTCTTTCAGGAGATTAACGACTGAGCGGCTTACACCCTTAAGGCAGATTGGATTGTATTTTATGGCTGTGCTATAAACCCCCCATTTTTTTAGCATCCTTTTACAAACGTAGTCCCTGAAATTGAGCAAGCTTCCCGTGTTTGTCTCTCCTGCGGAGTATGTGGTAAGAGCAGCGGTTCCTAGTGCGTCGCCCCAGCTACACGCCTTTAATCGTGATGCTCCTCTGGGGTTTCATGCTCTCCTCTCCTTTTCTAGCAGCCCGTCTGTCCCCCCAGACTGCTGCTTTTTCTGTGTCTGGTTGAGTGAGTCAGCATCCAGCCAGAGCCCAGTTTACCAACCATTCGAATCACACTAGTTCTTCAGGAGCCCTTAGTTACCATACTAGCAATATTTTTATAATATGCAGAATTTAGCAACACTAACTTTATATTTTCTTGGATATTATTAGCAGTAGGCCAAGGAGGGTCACCTCTGAGGTCCCATTATAAATCCTGTCTCTCCCCCTCAATAGAGTCCTTTTAACAACAGTTACACTCTGAACTCTATCAGTGAAGCCATTTACTAATGCAAATTAATGATGCTTGATTTAGCCGCAGTCCAGACAATGCACTGTACTTGTCCAAGTTTATTACAGCCACACATTTACCTTTTTTAACAAGACGAATAAGGTCATCGAGAATATGCTGTGCCAAGCCCAACAGGACCTCGCTGCCTTCATTAATGTTCCTGCCAGTCTTTCTGTGCCTAGCAACTGTCCCTGTCCACAAGTCCATCGCTTTCCTGGGATCTTCCCGCTGGTGAGGGCGAGGAATTCAAATGCTGTTGGGAAAGCCAGCTGGGAGGGGATGGTAACCCCAGGCGAACAGAAACCAGCGTCTCCGCCTGGAAAATGCTGCTGGAGAAGCTTTTAAATGAAACATTCTCTCAGAGTAAATTTGTAAAGGAAATAGGAGGGGAGGAAAGGCCGTTCTCTAGAAACATGATCTCTGCTGATAATCTCTGTGCAGCCGCTGGCTTCGTGGCAGACCTGGGCGAGGGGGAGGAACAGGAAATCCAGGAACAGAGGGGATTTTGGAAGGAATGTCTGAATTCAAAAGTCCAAGCAGGGGTGAATATTTTGGCTGAAGTATTTTTTGACAATACTACTCTTATCTCCTGTGTAGCTGTGGAAGTGGTGCACGCAGAGACAGTGTTACTGCTGCTATCCTAGAGGTGGTAGACTGAGGAGCAGGGGGAAGTGACAGGTCCACCTAGCCAGCAAAGACAGAAGAACTCATGTTCTCCACTCCCCTGGCAGCTCTCCAGCCATCACGCTGTGTGCGGGTCCTTCGCTCTGCTGCGTCACACCCTGGCCGAGAAGCCGCGTCTCCTCCTGCAGCCGGCGTGGGCTGCGGCATAGGATGCTGCACGACCCCCGTAGTGATTGGCGCTGCGATACAGGCCCAGAGAAAACAAAGTGTTAATGGCTTTTTCATCGGTCACCTCGTACTGGAGAGGAGGGGTATAACCTTAGAAAAGACTTCACCCAGCACAGTGTGACTGTGCTATCTCACTTGCTCATGTGAATGACTCACATCTGTGCTCTTAGACTGAGGTTTTGCAGCACTGAGGTCACCTTCTGTGAGCTCCCACGTGCCCAGGAGGAGATCCAGAAAGCTTATGAGGCTTCACTGCACATAAAAATCGAGATCCACATGAAATTAGACACCTTGCCTCTTTAGCAGCCAGTAGAAGAATTTGGTGTCACCAAAGGGAGATCGCTGTCATCTAAGGGAGATCGGTGTCACCTAAGGGAGAGCCTCCCAAACTTCCCAGAGGGCAGAGCAGTAACACCAGCCAGGAGGAGTGGGTGGGTGTTCACATCTGTTTGGGGCTCCAGCACCTACTGTAGGGCTGCCTCTTGGGCACCGAGGTCTGCTCGAGCACCAGCACGGCGAGTCCCCCCGAGGACAGTCACCTCACAGAGCAGGGCTGCCTCTTTTCTGGGAAATGGTGGTCATGTCCACAGGGCTGGTGGTGAGCATCTCCTGGGGAGGTGAGCGGTCGGGCTCTTCTCAGCCTTACTGGGTCCAAACTGCCAGCCCACCCCTGTAGAGAAGTCAGGGAAGGGGCTCACAGGAATAAAACGTGTGGAGGTCTCAGCGAGCAGATGAGAGGGAGCCGCACGCAACATCCTCGCACTCTGGGGGAGGAGGAGACAGGAGAAGCAGGTCCGAGAGCCCAGCGAGTCCAGTGCCTCCTCGCCTGCCCTGATCTGTGCCCATCGCTTGTGTCCCAGCCTGGGCTATGCTGTGACACTAACGCTGGCCATCGCTCCATGCCCCGGTTGAGTGTGCGAGAGGCCTGTGCAGGGGAGAGCCCTGAAGGAAGAGCAACTTGCTTTCCACTGTAGGAATATTGAGAAATCCAGCAATGTGAAAAGTGAGTGACAACATTTTCCTTTACTGAACAGCAGAAGAATTTCCCAAACTAGTTATTTATGGTCCTAAAGATGGTTTCTATTGCTGTTGCACAACCCTGCAGGCAGCTGTTCAGAGGCATCGCTCCTCTCCTTGCTGTGGCTTGGGTTTGGAGTTGGCCCCGAGAGCCCAGTCACTCGGGCAGTGACAGATGCTTCTCTCCGCGAGCACTTGCTGAGCCCCTCGCAGGGCATCGCCGTCCAAATGAGAAAGCCATGATAATGGGGTCACCACCACGGAGGAGACAGCATTTTTGTCTTGAGCGTCCTTAAACAAATACACATGTGGTATTTTGGTTAACACAGCAGCAGAATAGCGTGCTAGGGAGCTGCGGCTCTTGCGTGCAAGACTCCTATCCAGTTTGTGTCAGAGCAGTGAAGGTCTGTTAACTGGCTGCCCTGCTTCATAGCTCGCTGGGTGGTTTGCAGATGAATTTGGCGCAGATGACACTGCAGCTGCACCCCGCACAGCCCTGCTGCCAGATGTGCGGTGCTTGACCTTGCTCCCGCCATCAGCCAAAGCCAGGGAGGTCCCTGGACTTCATTTCACACGTTTTTTAGCGCGAGCAGATAGTCTCCAACGGAGGCTGGCAGCTTCCATCTCGCATCCCTCTGTTCCGGTGGTTGGACAGAGGGAGGGTTTGTACTGTGCAGATTTTTTTCTGCTTTTTGTATTGCAAAAACTTAGCTCTTTCTGATCGTTCTTTGCTCCTGGTAACCTTTTATTTTCTTTTAGTTTAGGGATGCATTGGCCTAAGTAGCACACAGGAGTTTGTTATGTACATTTTAATGCCACGTAGGCAGTTTTGATTTTGCAGTGCCTGTGGGATACAATTCCCTGACTATATAACCAGTGAAAATCCATGTCTGAGCTTCAAGAACCGGGTTTTCCCAGAAATGCTACTGTGCTCTTTAGCTACATGAAACAGCCAAAGACTGCAGGGAGTTGTGCGTGCATCTGTCCTTGTGTCGCACACCGACTTGCGTGTGTTTGCTTAGCTGGGGGTTTGGAGGAGAGGGAGGCTCAGTGCTGCCCACGTCTGCTTGTTTTGCAGTCAAGACGCTGGTGCTCAGGTGGACGCTGAAATGGAGAGAAGCCCCGTGGCAGCCTGCACCTTTTTTTGAGTCATTTGTACCCTGCCTCTTCGCACCACCAGCTCGTCCAGTGGTGGGTCTCCATCTCAGCCATTTCCTTTCCTCGCTTGCGCTTGGCGTTAGGAGGACACCTGGCACCAGCCAGGCTTTGTCTGCAGCCCTCGTTCCAGGTCCCTGGAGTGTGACGTGCTGACTCTTCCTTCGTTGGTGTTAATTGCTCCCATGTCATCTACATGGAAAATTCCCAGGATTCTTTCTGCTCTGTATTTAGACGGGATTTATTTTGGTCCATCCTGCTTTCCCTTTAACTGTGCCACCACCGTCTAGGGCCAAGTCCCTGTTGCTCTGTCTGCGCTCTGCTCGGTTGCGGTAGCAGGCTGCCCCTGCGTGGGTGCCTGGGACGAGAAGCTGTGTCTCACCAGTGCCACCTACCTCACCAGTTCCTGTAACACACAGCCTTTTGGTACTTCATGTCCTGCCCGAAATACCTGCTCTCCATGCAGTCTCGTAATTCACTGTGCTGCATGGAAAGCCAGTCCTTCTTCTGCAGTCCATGAACTGCTCTACTCTGCTGCGGCACACCCCTGCGGATCTGCGGTGTGGGAGTCCTGGCACGGGCGAGGCCAGCATCCTCATAATTTTGCGTGGCCCTGTGCTGGCTGGTCCCTGGTGGCAGCCTCCAGGCGTCGTGATGCATCCCCAGCAGCGTGCAGGGCCGGGCCGCCCACTGCCGTTCCCACACACCAGCGCCTGCTGCATGGGTGACGTGCCCCGCGGTGGTGTGTGTGGGACTAAAGAGAGTCTCTTGTCACAGGGGGGTCCTTGTTCCTGTGAAGTGACTCTGATTTTCATGGTGGGAAGGTACGTGCCAGCTGTGGAATCCATCTTCTGTTGCCAAAATGCTTATGGCCTGGCATGGATAGCGGCCATGCCCCCGGCGAGCTGCCTCACTGTGGGGCAGTGGCCTGCAGCACAGGTAGCATTGACAGAATCACAGAACCATAGAACCTCAGAGTGGTTTGGGTGGGAAGGGGCCTTCAAAGATCATCGAATCCAGCCTCCCCTGCTACTCACCAGATCAGGTTGCTCAAAGCCCCGTCCAGCCTGACCTTGATCACTTCCAATGATGGGACATCCCCAGCTTCTCTGGGCAGCCTGCTCCAGTGTCCACCCTCATGGTAAGCAGTTTCTTCCTATGTTCAGTCTAAACCTACCCTCTTTCAGTTTAAAACTATTGTCCCTTGTCCTGTCACTACAGGCCCTCGTAAAAATCTTTCTCTGTCTTTCTTATAAGCCTCCTTTATATATTGAAAGGCTGCAACAACGTCTCCCTGGAGCCTTCTCTTCTCCAGGCTGGACAACCCCAACTCTCTCAGCCTTTCTTCATAGGAGAGGTGTTCCAGCTCTCGGATCGTTTTTGTGGCCTTCTCTGGACCTGCTCTAACAGGTCCATGTCTTTCCTGTGCTGGGGACCCCAGAGCTGGATGGAGTGCCCCAGGTGGGGTCTCATGAGAGGGGAGCAGAGGGGGACAATCCCCTCCCTCGCCCTGCTGGCCACGACGTTGTTGTGCCTGAGGGACAGGGAAGGGATAGCTTGATGTGCTTCCCACCCATTCTTGCTGCTGGCTGCCAGAACCAAGAAGACAGGAGGAGCCAGCAGCGTCTGGCAGGAGGGCTCGGAGGCAAGAAGATGGCATGAGAGCTTTGCACAGAGGGAAGGCAGGACTGGTGTCGCAGGGCTCCAGTTCCAGCAGCACGGTTTAGCAGTGGACTTGGCAGTGCTGGGTTAACGATTGGACTTGATGATCTTAAAGGTCTTTTCCAACCTAAACGATTCTGTGATTCTATGGCACTGGGTGTACCGCTGGGCTGACGGAGTCCAGGCTGACGGGCCTGAGACCCGGGAATGCTGGAGGGGCTGTGTGGGGGCCATAAGCAAAGAAGGCTGTTGGGGGAGCAGGTCCATCACGCTGCCCGTGGCATTGAGACAGGGCAGGGTAGACGCAGCACCACTTGTGAGCATGATTGACGAGAGTCCCTGGAAACTTCTTTTCAGCCTGTAACCTTCTGTGCAAGGAGACAGAGGAGGTGCCTGCTGTGCCACATCTAATGCTGGTCTGTTGTTGATGCCATGGTCTTCTATCCACCTTCCTGCTGCTGGCATTTTCTGTTTGCTTTCTCATGAATATTTTGCACTGTTCACAGAAGAGAGCATTTTGACTTTTTTTGTACCCATTAGGTGATGTTATTCCATGTGTTACTTTTGAGCAGAGGACAGCTTCGATTTATGAGTGTGAGCTCCAAGTCTTGTCCTTCCTGAGCCTGAGCCTGAGTCAATACTCACCCACAGGCTCCTCCTTGAGATGTTTTGCGTCTTACTGAAATGTCCAGTAACCTCCTGAAACATCCAAGAGAGCATCCACATCCTGAATGTTTGCTGCTTATCAAACCATCCTCCCCCCAAATAAGCAAGTAGCAGAGACTGGGAGTAGACATTTTCCATTGAGATCGTCACCCCTCTTGCTGTTTTCACATACTTTTCCCATTCTCTCAGCTACAAAATTGTGCAAAAATTGTTGTTACGTTTCTGTTCCCCATGTTTAAAGAAATGGATGCTTGTATTAGCTATTAATTCCTTATTAATTGATTTGGTAGTCTGTTGATATGGTGTACCCAATATGGAAAGACTGAACTCATCCAGCAAAGGCGGGATGCTGGGTTGTGAGCAGTTAGAAGCACGGGTTTACCTGTAATGTAAATGTGATATTGTTTTTGACTGAGCTATAAGATGAGCATGTGAAGAGCTGATGGTAGGTTTAAGAGAGTTGAATTTTAGTAATTTTATTATTTTGCATCCCACCGGAATTATTGAAAAGTCCATCCAAGTCATGAGAGGAATAACTAATACATGAGCTTAAGATGAATGGGAACTATAACTGAAGGATAAGAAAGCAAAGCAAAGGGCAGACCTAGGAGGGTGGGAAAGGCAGCATGTTCAGGGTATGGCCTTTGAAGCCAGCCTGTTTCAAAGCAGGTACTGTAACTGGAAGGATGATAAAACACTTCAGTGGCACTGGGAAGGCAATGTACCATGTACTGAGGTGTAGTGGACACAAGAAGGTTGTAAGAGAAGCCACATGTAGAACGACTGAAGCTTGGTGGAAACTTCTTCTCCCTTCTCTGTGTGAGTATGCATGGGTGGTGGCCTGGGCAAGTTTCCTTGTTGGAGAAGATCCTGGTGACTGAGGGAATGGGAGAGGTCTGGAAGTGGTCGCAGCTGGGGCAGCTGTGTGTAAGTGGTGGGCTGCCAAGAGGAGAGCTGGCAGCATGGCCGAGCAACCAGAAATGCCATGAGGGTTTGGGGGCTGGGAGGTTTTGTGGCAATGCCTTCTCATGCGGTGGTCCACTGGAGCGTTGAGGTTGCACTAAGGGACTTTGTTCGCTGCACGGCGCTCAGCTGGCACCTGCCATGAAATTGTATTAAAATGTAGCTTACAAAGCAACCGGGGCTTTCATAGTATTTCCTGTACCTGGTAATTTAGTATTGTATTGCAATTCAGGTCTCTTTGTCATTGTTGTAGTCAAAACTGAACGAGACCCTGTTTCTTTTGACATTTTAATTATTACATTTTTAACAAAAGAAGGCAGAATTGAGGTTTCTCATAAAGATGACATGCAAAGCATAAAGATGTTTTGTGCTGGTTCACCTCTCTGGATAACTTGCTCTTAGGTGCAAATCACCCATGTCCGGCTCAATATTGTTTTCTATGGAAAACTTTTTGGATGTCTGAAGACCTTGTAACATCACAGTTGCCTTCAAGGGATGCCCAAAAGCTTGTAAAGAAGAGCTGTTCTTAAAATGCATTGTTTTTAATACCTCCTGAGGTTTAGCAACGAGCAGACAGTTGGGAAGAAGCGTTCTGATAGACGCTGCTAAACCTCAGTTCCCCGGGCTGCTGGATGAGAAGATGTTTATTCCAGTTCTTATGATTCCCTAGGGACAACTTCGCTGGAAAAACAGAGAAAGCAAGACTTTGTGTTAAAGACATCCCAAAGTTAAACAAAACTAAATAAATAGACAGTAACAGTTATTCAAGCTGCTTGCCCTAGCAACAAGTTTGCCTCCAGAGCTGTGCCAGGCTCTGCCCAGCGGGACAAACTTAGAGTTTTTTCTAAGTCTGCAGATGCTTCTCATTCCTTCCTGCATGGCGCAGTGTTTGACTGGTCCTTCTTCCTCTTCCAGCCTGAAAGGATAGATCCCAGCGCATCCAGGCAAGGCTATGATGTCCGCTCAGACGTCTGGAGCTTGGGAATTACATTGGTAAGTGAGGGGGGTTTAAACCCTCTGCTGTGCAGTACTCTCTGGTGGGTAGCCTTGGTGCGCTTTGCAGGGTGATGGAGGTGGTTGGTGTGAAACACGTGCTTGAAGCAAAGCCCAGTGCCGCTGCTGTGAAGCATTTGCATGTTGTGATTGAAGTGGGCATCTCCTGGCTCAGAAACAATATAAATCCCTTCAAGGCAGATGGCTCTCCTGGACCGCTGAGGATACATTTAGCTGCAGCTATGTTTTGCAGAGAAAGAGATGTGAGCAGGGAAAAGGTGTTGGATCATAAATGAATTTTGTCTTCAAAATCTCAGATGAGAAGGGATGGTGAGTGTGGTGGTGCAGAACAGAGCATCCAGCCTGTGCAAATAAGCCTCTCAGAGCCCTTGGCATCTGGTGTACTTTGGCTGTGCAGAAGACCTCAGTTAATCTTGGATCCTGGTTGCTGATTCCTCTCTGGCTTAACCACAGCACTGCTGGGTGCACACACTGGTAAACGGAAAAGATCTTCGCTTCTCGAGGTGGTGAAGGAGAAGGGAAAGCAGAAGCAATAAGTATGAGCTGGTAGCTTCTGTCTTCCCCACTGGCGTTTTAAAACACTCATTTTCAGTGTCCTGCGAGGAGCAGGGAGTTGGACTGGGTGATCCTTATGGGTCCCTTCCAACCTGAGATGTTCTATGATTGTGTGGTTCTCATTATCCATTTCCTCTAGTGGTTGTTAGGATGCTCGGGAAGGGACTGGAGGATTTTACTCCCCTACCTTTGAACACCTTAGTAAGAGCATTGGTTCACTTTATAGTCAGTGGAGGAAAAGACATTGTCAACATGAAAGCATGGCATAGCCAGGTTAAATCTGGAGATGCTTCTGACGTAGGCAACACAACTTACTATTGGGTAAAACTTTCCCTCCTCTTCTCTCACCTGAGCTTTGTCTAGGGAATGGGATGAAGAATCTCATCTTAGTCTTCCTTTTGAGGGATTCAGGGTCCTTGCAGACATTTTCTTACCCTGCTTGAACTTACCTCGTGTGACCTGCCGGGTGCTGTTGCTGTCTCTCTGCAGTATGAGCTGGCCACAGGGCGATTCCCCTACCCCAAGTGGAACAGTGTGTTTGACCAGTTGACACAAGTAGTAAAAGGAGACCCACCGCAGCTGAGCAACTCAGAGGAAAGGGAGTTCTCCCCAAGTTTCATCAACTTCGTCAACTTGTGGTAAGTGTTTCTGACTGAAAGCACTTGGAATTGGCTTGTTTTGTCATTGCTAGGTATTTGGCAAGGGTCGCATGCCAAGCACGTCCTAGCTTAGTTTCGCATTCCTGCGCCAATGTGAGGGTGAGGACCTTTCGCATTTCACTGGTTTGGAGGTGATGGGAGACTTGTCTGGGTGGGGGCTGAAGGGCAGACCTCTGGAAACTGCTCTTCAGGGGAGGGATGAGGAGAAAACCTCTGAGAGTCTGTGCTCAGGAGAGGCATGGTAAGACCCATGGCAGGAGGTTTGTGTGACCAGGTAAAGGCCTGTCCTGTGCATCCTGTTCTTGGTACGACACAGCCTTGGGACAGACCTGCTGTTTGCCCTTTCTTCTGCAGGCAGAAGCCTGAGACACCTGGCAGTGTTGTCTCGTGGCTGGGCAGAGGATCTGTACCGGTCCTGCCTTTTGCCTGGCAAGGCCAGGAGCCTTCCCGCCCAGTTCTGCTCAGCACAGCGACTGTCAGGACCTGCAGCGAGTGGCTTGCTTGGTGGTTGGCTTCATGTCTTGTGTCAATCATAGGTCCAGATCAAGACTAGAGATGGTTTTCTGTAGAGCAGGGGCTCTGCAGCGTGGTCAGTCTTGGATGGAGAGTGTGCAGTGTTTGCGCAGGAGGGCCTTGGGGCAGTCCGTCTGCCTGCCGCCTGTCTGTGCTCCTGCTTAGGTTAAGGGCTGATGGTGAATTTTCTGATGAAGTATTTTTCTAACAAAATGTGAAAGGTGGTCAACATAATTTCATTAATCTAATACTGAAGCACACAGAAGATCCATCAGTGTGACCTGCATTTGTCTTTTGGGACCTTCTGCCCTGGGCAGACCCAGGTGATGGATGTCCCCAGCACAGGGGTGTCCATCTCAAAGCTCTGTGGCACAGGCAGACTCGGCTCTAGATGATTTTAACTTTCAAGAGGTTTTGTTTCAGGGTTTTCCATCTGCTGGAGATGTTTTTCGGATTTGGATATTACTCTCTTTCAGAGTTCTGAATTTTTATGGAGGCCAGGTTCCACTTTCCAGCTGGCTGTAAGGAAGGCCTGGTTATTGTCTTCGGGCTGCAGAAAATAGAGCAGCAAAACCGTTTGCTGCTCAAAAGAAGTTTCCGTTTTTCAGTCAAAAATGTTGTAGTATTTGGTTAGAAAGTCAGAGTTGCTTTCCCCATGTACAAGCAACAGTTTGTTTCCCACGTGGTTCTCCGTAGAGATGCCGTATCATTACAGAGTTTGCAAAGCCAGGACCTTGTTCTCCTGCCCTGTACGCGCTGGTGAGTTTGGCTCCAGATCACCCAAGGGAGGAGCCTGCATGGCATCTCTGCTAAAGAGCAGCATCTTTGGCCCATGGGGCTGATGGGGTCAGGTCGTGTTTCCAGCCCGTTTACCCCTCCCAGGGCCTGCTGCTCTGGAACAGCCACGACGCATAGGGCGCGGGGCAGTTTTCAGTCTAATTCTGGTTTTTGTTTAATCTGGTTTTGTAAATAATCTGCCTTCTGCCTGGAATATTTATGATGTCTTCATAGCAACACTGTAATAAATATTTCTCTTAATAACCTTTAGTTAAGTGCAAACAATAATCTTTGGCATTACTAAGCAGGCAGGTGAGTCTCCAAAAGGCTGTGCTTTTAGGTGATGGCGTAAATCTCCTGGGCATTACCCTACAAATGTGAATCTAATAATCTTCTATTTTTGTGCATTCAAAAGTCAGGAAAAATGTTGAAAGAGAGTCCTGCAGCATTGCTGCCTGCTCGCCATGATAGATCAGTGAGGAAAGGATATTTTTGTTAATGTTAAAAAGTTTCTGGGATATTTTTTTTTTTTTTGCAATTTGCTTTGGATCCCAACAGCGCTGTGAATGCCTGGGTGGAACATTTTTTCCCCTTCAGCCCACCTCCCTGTGTTAGATGCTTATCTGAAGTCACGCTCCTCCTGGAACTGCTTACCGTGATTCAGCTTTCTGCTCCAGGGTTTGCAAAGTATCCAGGCTCTGCATCTGGCGTTTGGGAGCCTGGCGCTGGCAGCTGCAGAGCTTGCCGTGCTCGCAGCAGAGCCGCGAGCTCCTGAGGTCCGGCGTGCCTGGGGAGGAGATCAGATGTTCCTGCGAAGGAGCTGTACGGCACCTGGTGCTGCAAACGGCCGCTCCAGACACGCAGCTTCACGTCGAGCTGGAAAAGAAATGAAAGATTTCTAGGACTGCTTTATGAAAGTGTGCATGGAAATTTCAGAGCAAACCTTGGTCTGTGAGCTGAAGTTCTGACTAGTTGCCTTAAAGGCGTTGTGAGGAGCATATTTGAACCCCCAGACTTGCTGAGGTCAGAAAATGAGTTGCTGTTGGGCAGTGAAAGCCTGAAGCAAAGATGCTGGTGCAGCAGCTGCAGGATTTTTTTCCCTCTCTGCCCCTGTGCAGGTCACAGGACAGAGCAACGCCGGGTGTGCAGCATTAATTACCCTCTGCTTCTCCAAATAATTTGAGGCCACACTGTAGTAGTGCTGGAGCTTGAGAAAGGTCCAGCCAGGGCCTGTGGGGATGGAAATGCAGCTGTTGGGAATTAGACTTAACTCCCCTCGTCTGGGGAAGATGCTACACCTGCCCTTTCCCTGCCCAGTTGTGTAGCTCTGGCTCCCAGGGCAGGGAGCCCCATTGCCAAGCCCTGTCCCGCAGCCCCTCTGCCTCTGGTCCCATCGCCTCTCCTGTCCCCCACCGTGTTCCCCCTGCTGCAGGGGCTTTGGTGGCTGTTGCTGCCACCTGCGGTCCCCCTGTGCTGTGCTGGGGTGGTCGAGGTGCCAGAGGAGCCCTGCAGGAGGGGACGCTTTCCAGCCAGCCGCCCGTGGGCAGCCGCGTCACCTCTCCTGTCCCGTCCTGGCAGCTGTGGCCTGCTCAGTGCTGCAGGTGCCACCAGTGCCAGGGATGAGCCGGGAGGGCCCGGCAGCCTGGACCTGGCCCCACAGAGTGGTTTGGCTGTCTATTCTTTGCTACAGCCTCGGCCCCTGCCCACCCATGCCAGGACGATGGTGTGGTACCTCTGTCCCCCGTCTGTGCCCTGGCAGGCAGCGCTGGCTCTCCTCTGCCCCTGAGCCCCGCTGCCCGATGGATGGAGCACAGGCCAGCTGCTGCTGCCCAGAACTTGTGGTTATGCTGCAGTCAAACCCGTTTCCGTATGGAGGCAGCGGCAGTCGGGATGGCGTTCCACCTGCAGCTCCCCTGGGCTCTGACCCCCGCAGGATTTGTTGGTGGCCGTGCTGCGGTTCACCCATGTGGGGAGCGGGGGGGTGTCCCTGTGGTCGCTCACAGCACAAGGATGGTTTTTCCAGAAAACAAAAGGCGGTGAATCCCACCGCGACAGCAGTAGATTCAACATCATGTCCTGTAAACATTTGCATTTGATATCTGTAACAATTTCCCCAATCCCTCCTTCTCCTAATTCTCTTTCTGCTTTCTTTAGCCTTACAAAGGACGAGTCCAAAAGGCCAAAGTATAAAGAGCTTCTGGTGAGTGCAAAGCATGGCTGCCCACGCTGGCCATCGCGGCTGTGCCGGTCACACAGCGGGGCTGGGTCGCATGTCCGAGGTTGCTCCTTGTCTTCTCGGGCCATCAAGGCAGGGTGTTCAGCTCCGCAGCCTGAGGAAGAGCACCATTCCGTGCCGCTGTCTCTGGCCTGCGGTTGTGACGATGGCTGAGACCATTAGTGTCTGTACATAAACACAGGAGATCAGCATGGGGGGAAATGCCCCGTTGCAGTGGATCGATGGTCCCTGCAGCGGGCAGGCTCGGGCAGAAGCATGCGGGGTGTGCTACGGAAATGCTGCCTTTGCTTGAGGTCCTGGTGCCTTGCGGGAGCCCGGTCGAATTGCTGGCCAGCACTGTCATGTGTAAGTGCCTCCAGAGCACAGGCCACGCAACGCAATGGGATTGGGAGTGCTCAGGCAAAAGTGAGACCTGTAAGAGCACGGCTCTGGAGTAGGACACCAGCAGAGCCTGTCTGTGGTGAGGGGTCCTAAAGAAGGAGTGCAGCAATGCTTTTGGGTTGGCAACCATGTGCCTTCAAGGAGCTCTGACCATCTGGAGGCCACCTCTTCAGGGGATGTGTGAAACCATGCCCTGGGTCCCTGAGGGTGGTGGTGTGATATGAAGGAGTTGACCTGGTGTCCTGGCCCAGGGAGTCGCCGTGTCGTTACTTTCCAGCTGCTCTGAGTTGGGTCCAGTACGGCCTCCTGGGCAGAGCAGAGGACCAGGGTTCAGGAGAACTGGGTTTGGGTCCAGATCTCCTGTTTGACCTCCGCCAGCCATGTCTTCCTGTCACTCCTGTCTCCCCGTTGCTGACAAGGCTGATGATGAAACCTCTCTTGACAGTATTATTTCAGTACATGTCCATCCTACAAAGGAGCAAGGTGCTGCTAATACTGCACCCTCACTGCCTCTTGCCCAGCAGTTCCTGACACTCCTGGAGTCCTGTCCCACCTCCATTTACCATACGGATTCCCTGTATGTAAAAGCCATGGACCAGGCTGTGTCCTCTTTTCCTACAGCCACCACCGAGCCCTGTGTTCTTGCGTCAGGCAACTCCGTACACCAGGCTTTTATCTGGGGTAGCCAGCATGTGTCAGAAGGGAGAACATAACCCTGTTGTTCTTTTATCTGATTCCAGAAACATCCTTTCATCCTGATGTATGAGGAACGCACAGTGGATGTTGCATGCTATGTTTGTAAAATCCTGGATCAAATGCCAGCAACTCCCAGCTCTCCAATGTACGTCGATTGATATTGCTGCTACATCAAACTCTAGAAAAAGGGCTGAGAGAAAACAAGCTGTAAAGAATTTTCATCACATATTGCAGTGTTTTTAATGCTCGCCCAGACACCATGTGCAATAATATTGGTGTTATTTCCATCCTGTCTGTATACTGTTGTCACATATAAAGTGCATCCTTGTAATACCTGATCACACAGTGTTAGTGTTGGTCAAAGAGAGACCTCATCTTGCTCTTTTGTGGACATATTCATGAAATGTGGAAATAAGTACATTTATTTGTTGACCGTGATTGGATAGCACCTAAAATTCATTTCTAGACTCAAAACTTGGAGACTTCTCAGCAGCTACTGGAAAGATTTTTCTCTCAAACTCTTCCAATTGTTGTTTCAAGTAATAATAAAAAGCAAACAAACAAAAGTTAGGCGTTGTCTGTCTGAACATTAAAGAGACTTTGCCTGGAGGGAGAAGAACTTGCTTAACCAACGAGATGCTTTGCCTTCTGGAGCTAGAAAGGCAAAGGAGAATTTTATTCTTCACAAAGTGCAATAGATTTACTGCTATGAAATTCTGTTGCTTTACAGTCGCAGTGTACTTTCTGGGGACAGTGTGCTCAGCTGAACTTCCTGTTAAAGAGAGATCATGTTAAATATAGTGAATATGTCTTTACCAAAAATATGTCGCGTTGAAAGAGGCTAACATTAAACTATTCAGAGATGGGACATAATGTATTCTTTCTCCTTTTACCAAGCCAGCCACTCTTCACTCTTAACTAGGTGTCCTGTAAATTGTTACCTGGTAAGATAAGACCTTTGACCTGAAGAATTATTAAACTACTCGATTGAATTTAACCTGCTTGTGACCTGATTTATAGCTGCACAGTGCTCACCACCAGCTGGCTTTGCTTTGACTTCGACAAGTGCCGTTCATAAAGTCTGCAGCTGTTTTAATGAGCCACAAACGAATGTCTGGGATTTCTAGCCAGTGTTTCTCTCGTTCTTCACTGGCCCCAGCCCTGATGCTAGCTCCTTGTCACTGGCCCCGAGACCAGCCCGCAGTGCTGCCGCCGCCCAGGCCAGTGTCCCTCATGAGACCAAACCTCAGCGCTTCCTTCTCGCCACAGCAAGCAGGATGGCGGGGATGTCCCCCGCCGCGCCGGGGCTCTGCCCGCCCCACTGCTGCAAGCATCACGCTCTGCTTCGCTTGCTGGAGACCTTCGTCACCACCTTCTGGGCATATTAACCTCTTTTGCAACCCTCCATAGCTCTTGTTACTGCACCTAGAGCGAACCTCACTGAGTTGTTTGGTGCAGATAGAGAGGAGGTGGAGATGAGGCGGCATCTAACACCTTGTGAGCTGTTGGCTGACCCAGCGAGGCCGGGCAAGCTGTCATCTTCTGGCCATTGCTGAGCAAAAAAGCGTATCAGTTGGGTTTTTTAAAATTTGGCATATTTTTCAAAGATTAATTTTTCCTGAGAACTTTTTTTTTTTCCCAAAACATTGCAGTTTTCAGGCATTTAGTAGCATACCAGGGATAAAATGGAGGCTGCAGGGTCTGTAATTTCCACTTTGAGTTGTCTAGTTTAGGCACTTGGTAGGACTTCATCAATGTTAGAGCGACCTACTGTCAAAGCTCTGCGGCAAAACCGGACCCAGGACGCAGGGGCTAGAGACGCAATGGGAGTGAAAACACGGCGGTACTGGCAGGATTCCCAAGGAAGGGGCTTCCCACGTCAAACCAATGCTACCAAGCGCAAACTGGGCTGATGTGGGAGCACTGGAGACCAGCACGTCCCTGCCCCAGCTGCTCGGTTGGGAAAGGAGAGAGCCGAGGCCGTGCTCGTGTGGACACCTGGTGCTTCTCCGGCCGCAGAGGTGACGCCCTTGCGTAAGGCTTGCGGCACCGCGCATCTCCCGCTCGGCTGTCGGAGCTGGTCCCTCTGGCACCGAGGCTGACGCCGATGTGATCCCGTGGGGCGCAGCGTGCCGGGCCGGGCAGGGAGGTGCAGTCCTTCTGCCCTTCCTCCGGGCTGCTCGTCAGGCGAGGCAGTCACTAAAGTCTTCCCAAAACGGACACGGCAGAGCTTTCTGAAGTAGCCCGTCATTCCCAACAGCTCTGATTAATCACGTGGAAGGATCAGTTGAACAAGATCCGTAGCGTATCTAAAGCGGTAATTCTCCCCCCAGCCCCGTAGCCTCAGAAAACTCGGCTTTTCTCAGGCTTGGCGAATGCCCGCAGCTGTCATTCATCTCAGCAGCTTCAGCCACCCGAACCGGGTGCGCCGGTCTCACGGGGTGCTGGCTGGGGGGACTAAACCAGATCCAGTAAAGACGGGTGCATGCAGAGGTGCTCTGCCTCTGCCCCCACCTCTCCGACGTTAAAGTCTGATTCACATCTCCCCAGTGACAGGGAGCCCAAAAACCTTTCAGAGGGCTAACACTGAGATGGATCCTCCCAAAAATCAGGTTCCCTCCAAAGCAAGCAGCTGCCTTGCTCTGCGCTTTGGGCACGGCTGGGGTCCATCCTCCGCTGCGGACCCGTCCAGAGCTCGTCTTTAGCAGCGTGACCAGTTGGCTTTCGACGGATGGGAAATGGAACCAGGAACCTTTGAGCTGCCAGTGATAAAGCCAGGGTTGAGGTGCTGTGGCATGGGTGGCTGTACAGAAGGACAGGTTTAGCGTATTAAACATAGATTATTATAAACTATTAATGGTGCACCATTTATTACAATGTATCTTTATTAAAAAAGAAAAAAAAAGGTGTATAGTGTTCAGAAGCTGTGAAAATAGTGTAAGAACTGTACATTGTGAACTCTGGTTATTTTTTTTTTCTTGTACCATAGAAAAATGTATAAAGATTATCAAAAAGCTGATGTTCAGGGATGTTGCCTTATTGTCTGTAAAATGGAGCTCAGGAACATAACTGCTTCAAAGAGCTTCAGAGTATTTTATCCGGTATCCTGGTTTGACTTCCGCCTCTATTTAAGATATTATACATGGATCAGAGTGTTTATGTAATAGTTCTATCCTTTTGCCTGCAGGTCAGTTGTAATAAAACTAGGATGCGACTGTGACCTTGTTATTTTCATTTTGTAAAAGGTCAGACATGAATGGGAAGATTCATTAAAAGCTGTTGAAATACCTGGCTTCCAGGCCCGTCCTCCCGGTGGAGGCAGCTGTGCAGAAGAAAAGCAGCCTTCGGAACTGCTTATGCTAAATTTAAAAAAGTGCAGGGAGACCTGGATATATTTTCTTTCTCTGGAAGACTGCTGAGCCCTCTGTGCTCATGGGGTGCCTCTCAGGTGAGCCCTGTTTGCTGCAGAGGGAGGTTCTGGTGGCTCAGGACACCTCGTCCCTGCGAGGAGGGCAGGCGGCCGTGCCCACGCTCTGGGGAAAGGGCAGCTGATGCTCACAGCCTCGCAGGCTTCTCTATTTTTGCAAGAGCAGTCAATGTCTGCAAAGTCCAGATGAGCTAAGGGTAGTTCCTACTGCCAAGTCTCCTGGTGCTGGGACAAGCGTCTCTCCTGCCTGGAAGCCACAGAGGGCTTGGAGACTGTCCAGGCAGGTGGGCAGAACTGGACCGCAGCAGCCTCACTGGGAGAGAAGACGGTGTTGGGCAAGAGGGGCCAGCCATGAGTGTCTATAGTGCTTGGCTTGATGGCGCCGCCCCAGGAGCACCCGATTCAGTGAAGGGGAGCGCCAGAGCAGACTGGCAGGGATCATTGGTCATGCCACAGCTCAGGACCAGAAGTATTTGTGAATGGGTGGATTAACCTGGCATTGGCTCTCGCGTTGGCTCCTTGGAGGGTGAGAATTGTGTCAAGAGAAGGGAAGGCAGATAACGGAGCTGAAGAAAGTCTTGCTGTGTCGAGCTACACAGTATGAAAGGTTAGCGGTGGTTGAAGGCCGTCAGTTTGCATAAATTCAGTGTTTCCACCACATGAAGCTTTTTCTGGAAGGTTCCTGTTGCCAGCACAATACTTGGGATATTTTGAACCACCTGCTGTCCCCACTGTTCATCCAGAATCCAAGATCCCTGATTGGGTGATCTCCAGGTAGAAGACAAAATCCGACCACACACCAGGGAGAGCCCTTTCCTGTGGGCAGATGCAGGAGGACCCAGCTCCTTACCTTACAGTGCCTTTTTCCATGAATCGGAGCTGCTCTGGGATTCTGTAGGCACTGCAGCCTGCCTTTGTGTCCTGATATTTGTTCTTGAAGAAGCTGTCAGAGCTGAAGGAGCCGACAGAAGCCGGTGGCTGGATGCGAGTCCACCTGTACATCCCTGCACTGGGTATGCCCATGCTCTGCAGGAGGGAGAGGATCCCTCTCATCTCTTTTCCGCTGTGACTCTGTGGCATGCAGAAGGGACTGTATTTGCGGTCATTTCAGTTCCTTTCAGTTGCCCCTTGTTGAACTCACGCTCAGTTTTTCCTCCTGTGGACTCTTTTCCTTTCCCGTTTGGACTTCATTGCCTTCACACCACCTCCGTTGTCATTGTGTCACTGCTGAGGGTGGTACAGAAAACCTCCGACCCACATCCCAGATGCCGCTAGTGTCTAGACAGGACCCAGACCTGCCCAGTGCCACTGTTGCTGCTCCTTTGAGCCCTTGGACAATTCCATCTTTCCTTGCTTGAGTGACATATGATGGCTTTCTCCAACCATGGGCCTGGGAGTCCTCCTGTAGGCACCATGACCAGGTCCATATCGGTCGACTCTGGCTTCTTCCTCTGTGCCATCACATGGGCTCTGAGGCTGCCCTGGTTTCTGTGCTCAGCGCCAAGGCTGAGGAGCAGATGTTTGAGCCAGCCTCCAGGTAGACCTCGAGCCGTGGACCACTCTGTGCCCAGTGGTCCAGGCTGGCACCTCATACCAATTCCTTACACCTTTATGCCCACTTGCATGGCTGAGGCGCTTCTCAGATCTTCACCAAGCATTAAATAGCATCCAAAAAAGCATACTGTGCTCTGTTATGATTATTATTTTTCTGTGGAACACCAAGACCAGCTCTGAGGTTTAGATGAGTTCAAACTCATCCCTACCTGGACCCAAGCCATACGAATGCAGATGTGCATCACCACCTATTCCTGTCAGGAGCACTTTGAGTTGTGTGGTCTGTATTTCCACTGATCTTCTGCTTGGCTTCCCCTAGCCTTCATCCCAGCCTCTTGTCTCCTTTGGTGGCCAGGTAAGTTTAAATGAAGTGCTCAGGCCTGGGTTAATACCATAGGTGCTGCTTAGAAAAAAAAAAAAAAGGCTCCATTTTCATAGAATCATAGAATCGTTAAGGTTGGAAAGGACCTCTGAGATCATTGAGTCCAACCGTTACCCTAACTGCCAGGTCCACCTCTAAACCCTGTCCCTAAGCACCACATCCACACGCTTTATGAATACTTCCAGGGACTGTGATTGCCCACTGCCCTGGGCAGCCTGTGCCAGGGCCTGACCACTCTCACTGTGAAGAAACTTTTCCTAATATCTAATCTAAACCTGCCCTGGCACAACTTGAGGCTGTTCCCTCTCGTCCCATCGCTTGTTCCTGGGGAGAAGAGACCGACCCCCCCGGCTCCAGCCTCCTTTCAGGCAGTTGCAGAGAGCGATGAGGGCTCCCCTCAGCCTCCTCTTCTCCAGGCTGAGCCCCCCCAGCTCCCCCAGCCGCTCCTCCCCAGCCTTGGGCTCCAGCCCCTGCCCCAGCCTCGCTGCCCTGCTCTGGCCACGCTCCAGCCCCTCCATGGCCGCCTTGGGGTGAGGGGCCCAGCGCTGAGCACAGCATTCGAGGGGCGGCCTCACCAGCTTTGACTCCTGATACAAATCACAAGCATGGTCATTGCTTTGCATGTGTGAAAGGTCCAGGGAAAGAAGGGTGGCTGCTCTGATGCATAAGAAAAGAAAGCATCTCCTGAATTTTTCCATTGTGTTTAAAGCTGTGCAAGTGCTTGGAGAACAGGATGAAGCACAAACTCCCTCTTCTGGAGATAAACGGTGCCACTGTTGTATTGGGAATAAAATCGCAGAGCAGGCTGGCGGGCTGGCCCGTGGGGTGTCTGCCAGACAGGGTGTGACCAAAAGCCATTATCTTTGCATAAATTCCAGATGGAAGGGCTGGGCAGGCCCTGCTGCCAGGAGACAGCCTGCATCTCCAAGCACTTGCTGCTTCGACCTGCAAGCCTCTGCCCAGCTGCACCAGAAGAGCTGGGTGCAGGGAGGCTACTCTGCAGGCGTAGCTGTGCTGACACTCCCAGAAGCGCGTGCAGGCTCGGGCAGTGGGCAGGGTGAAAGGGTTTGGTGTGTATAGAAAGGCCATCTACTCACACTAGAGAAGCCGCGCTTGCTTGCAAGGTTGTACGTATTAAGTGTGTGGTAACTGTGTGCATGTCCATACTTGTGCTTCTGTGAGTGCAGACATCAGGGCTATGCTGAAAACCATTGAAGAAGCTGCTTTGTGTGAGCCTGACATCTCGTTAGACACCAGACACCATGCCCCATTGTCCTGTCCAGAGCACTTCTGCTCTGTCCCTTCTTTTCCCAAATTTGATCCATGCTCGACATAAGTCAGCCACCTCAGACAGAAAGACAAGAAGCGAAATCTGGATGCCTGAATTCTTTCTGTGCCTCTGAGAAAAAAGTTTACTTCAATGGCTGATTGTGGGGGCAGCTCTGTCCCTTGGCCAGAGAGGAGTACAGCTTGTTGGATAGAGATGGAGCCAACCGATGCTGCAGCAATCCGGATTATGTTCAGTCAGATTATTTTAAGTAGAGGAGGAGATCCTGCATGACCGTCTGAGGAAAACAGGTGCTCTCCAGATTCAAGATGGACTGAGAACCCATCTGCTGCAGCACACTGGTAGCTCCATGGACCGATTACAAGTCTTCAGAGGCTGTTGGGTGTTTCTGAGAAGACAGAGCTTCAATATGAGGCCCACCAGACATTTGTAGAACTGGTTCATGAGCCATTCAGTTTGTGACCACCTCTAATTCTGCTGTCCCAGGAGACACACTGAAATTTCAGTGCTCCACAGAAGCATGACCCGGGAAGGCTGCTCCATGCGAGCAAGCACACCCTGGCCAGCTGAAGATGCTTTAAGAGAAAAAAATACCAACACACGGAGAAAACTGTGATGGGTACATGGTTGGAAGTTGTAGCGCAGCCTTCTGTATAGTGCAGACCATGGCCATTCCCCTGGTTCCCTGCACCAGGATCCTGAGTTTGTTCCTCTTTCTCCCGCTGCACCTAGGTTTGAGCTGGAAAAGGAGGAGGGAAGCAAATCAGGAGGGAGGACAGCAAGATTCAGATCCTGGGATTCCATACCACAGTGATTTCCTGAAGACATTTGACTCTGATCCCAATTTCAAGAGGTCGGTGGAAACCATCTCGAAATCCAGCCAATTCCCGTTTCCTGCAGCTGAAGCCACCTTTTTGACGGGATCACTGCCACCAGTGTGTGATCTGAATGCAGGGGCATTTCCAGCAAGGGATGCCGGAGCCACTTCTTCGCATGGTGCTGGCTGAGGTTGGCACCAGGAAGGGGGGGGGTTTACTTGGATGGGAGAGGTTCAGGCATCCCCCGTGAACATGTTTTCTTACCAGATGAGCAAGGCAGGTGATGATCCACGGTCTCGCCTGAGGTGCTATGCTTTTGTAGCTTTGAGGCCCAGTAAATACGGTGCTGCTGCTGCTATGAGGCCACAGCCTTGTGCTAAGCTAGCAAAAGGGGTCTCAGGACTCGTCAGGCCTTGCCTGAACTAGTCTTAGCCTGCCTGGAGCGTTGCTTTAGCTTGTTTAGCTGTAATAGCAATTATCTAATGACAAGATGATCATTACTTGCTTTGTTTTAGCTCTCCTACAATTGTGTGATGTAACACAGTCTTGTATGTGTTTTGTAACTAATGGCTAGTTATAATGAGAAGTTCTGTGCATAAGTAACTATCTATACTTCCATAGCAAAATGCATGTAGAGGACTACAGGCACGGGATGACAGCAGGGGCCTGAAGGAAGAGGCACAGGATGATGCCAGAGGCCCCAGGGCCATAAGCATCTCAGAGGGTCCGTGCATGGGTGAGGAGTGGCCCTGGTCCCCCTTGAGTGAGTCTGGGTGGGAGGGGGCGTAGAGACTCTGGGTTAACTGGCCAGGGAGGAGCAGAGGGATCTGGATGGGTGGTGGGCAGCAGTGTGCTCGGAGTGGGGTGAGTGTCCCGTGCTGGCGAGCAGGTACGAGGGGCTGTACGTGCTGGTCTGGGGGCAGCGAGGGATCCGCATGGGTGATGAGGTGCAGCTGGAGAGGGCTGGAGGATGCTCTGGGTGCGGAGGTGACACTGGGGTGCAGCAAGGGATGCCAGGGCTGCTGGTGTGGGTGTCACAGGGTGATGGGGTGTTGGTGGTGGGGTGGTGGAAGGCACTGGCAGCTGTGGTGCTGGGCTCAGGGGCTTTTGGGCTCCCCCATGCTGCAGGGGTCTGCTATGGGCACATGCAAGTTCCTCCCGCTGCCGCCTCTTCATCCCACACACGCCCGAGGGCACAGGGTGCCCCCGCTGAGCCCAGAAGGGCTGAGGAACAGATGTTTCCCCATGCCACCTGGGAAACTGTGCCTAAAACATGGTCTGTCTTGACCTGGGAGCTGGTGGAAAGATGCTGTTGACATCTCAGTGCCTCCTGTGGAGGAAGCATTGGATGGCGCGCTGAGCCAGGCATCTCACATTTAAAAATCTTGCCAAAGGCATGAAAAATGTTATTTGACTCTTGGAACATTTATTTGCTTTATATTTCCTGTATTTTTCAGGCAGGAAGGCCCAGGGAGAGTGGGACATCACTGGGATCCTCCAGTGATGGAGGCTTTTCCTTCATCAAATCCAGGCTTTGACAAGAAGGAAAACCCTAGGACCCTAAATCCCTTGGGACAGCCTGTGTGGGAAAAACACCCACACGCTGAAGGCACTAACTCCTCAGGGTGTGGAGAGTACAGTTCATCAGCAGGCACTGAGCAAAAGAAGGCAGAGCATCCATGGCCTTGCTCTGACACAGGGGGTGCCAGGAAGAACGAGAGCTATCCGAGATGCAGGACACCACGGCACGGAGGCAGGGTTACGAAGCAGTAGGGAACAACCCTGAAGCTGTAAATGCGAGGGACTTGCAGCGACCGTTGGGGTCAGGCTCCGGCATCCCTGCCTGGGAGGGCAGGAAACTGAAACACCTCCCAAATGGGACCCAAGGGTGATGCCCGGCCAGCAAGCTGCTGGGGAGCTTCATGGTGGTGGCTGAATGTGGATGGGGCTTTGCAGGTGCTTCTCTGGCCAAGGCAACGGGAGGGGAGGGCAGGTCCTGTCCTGCCAGCGCAGCCCATGCTTTCGAAGGAGGCTGCTCCAGCGGGGCTGGAAGACTGACGGCCGGGGCAGAGCTGAGCCAGGCAGCGGAGAAGCTCTGCTGCAGGTATCACTTGGGGCCTGGAAGGAGACCTCAGGAGACCACCCAATCCCTCCCTCTGCCCCACAGCAGGACCTTGGTCTGGACTCAGCCTCCCCAAATGCTCTGGTCCAAGCCTCGGCACCTGACAAGCATCTCTCCTGCGCTTTAAGGCTGTGACTCCCTGTTCCGCTCGCCCTGCTCTTTGCCTTTTACAACGGGAGACTGGCAGCACGTCCTCCCAGCTCCTCTTCTGCAGGCTGGACAACGCAGGCAGGCTTTCCTCAAGGGCAGGTGGGCAGGTGAGTGCTCCAGTCCATCGGTATTCCCGAAACAACCCTAGACTGAGGCTTGTCTTCTCTTTCTCTGAGTAACCATATCTTGGCTCAGTCCAGGCACTTTATCACATTTGGTTACAGAGTTTAATTTGGTTACAGAGTTTAGTTTAGAGATTAAAAGATGTTTGTAGGAACTAGTTGTTTTTTCATCTACATCTTTTCAGATTCACTTCTGGATTGTTTCACCTTTTAAGCCCATCTGTGGACACACAGGCAGTCCCTCCCTGCAAACAGATGGGTGAATGTCCTGGAAACCCTTTTTTAATCAAAGGAAAGACACGATGAATCTGGAAACAGACACTAATGGGTACGGGGGAGAAGGAGCCAGGGTCTCCCCGGGAAGAGCTCTCCAGCCTGCCTCTGCCACTCGCCTGCGGGCAGCGGGAGGTTCAGCTGCGAGGGGAGCTCTGCCCGTGCCCACCGTCCGTCCAGCAGCCCACCGTCCGTCCAGCAGCCCACCGTGTGTCCAGCAGCCCACCGTCCGTCCAGCAGCCCACCGCCACTGGGAGTTCAGCTGCTGGAAAATGCAAAGGGGTTTGGGCAAGGTGCCAACCGCTGCCTTTGAAGGGGACACTGACCCGAGGAGCAGGGTTTTGCAGGAGAACAAAGCGAAACCAAAGCCAACAGAAGAAAAAGCCTTCAGAAACAGGAGACTCCAGCTAGCTTGTTTAGAAATCCTCCAGGAGAAACTGTTGCTGTGAAAGAAATCCTTCTGCCCCAGGGCACGGAGCTGACACCAAATGGTCGCAGCTGGGACGGCTGTGGCTGCCCCAGCTGGCGAAATCAGAGAGCGAACTGCGAGCAGACGAGTGGCAAAACAAAGGGGTTTTTAATAATGAAGGTGTTGCTGGTAACATAGGTAAGGAAATGTGCTTGCTTACAAGTTTGAAGCTGACAGCATCCCTTTAAATAAGGAAATACATTTGCTGAGAGGAGAAAGTTATCTGGAAAGCCCTGTACAACGATGCAGTGTAGCAGCTAACACTACTCTGTTTCAAGTGCTATTAATACTCTCCACGGACCGGCTTCAAAAAACCTCTCACTTTTAGAAAAAGAAATGCTTTAAAAAAAAATGCAACCTGTGACCATCTATCCTAGCAGTGCACGGTGACCATTTGTACAATAGAAAAGTGGTGCTTTAAATAGTGAGTTGAAAGCTACTGCCACGTGCTTTATACAGCATGCAACAACGCCACGAGCTGGAGACACAGCAGGGGCTGCAGAGCCTCCTCCGACAGCTCCTGCATCCCGGGGAGCGCCCTGCGGGAGCCACGGCCGGGCTGCCCACAAGCCCCTCGCGCCGGACCTCCTCCCCAGCGGCTGCATCTCCGATGTGCTGTGCTTCCAGTAACACAAATATTAAATACGTTCAGTCTGTAAATAGTTTAACAATCTTTGTCAGCAACAATATTTACTTTGGCAAAACCAGAATTGCAAAGAAGTAGACGTGTCCGTCAAACAGTCTGCAGCAAATTGTTTGGTGGAAGCCAAGAAGTGAAGCAAAGGCTCCTTCTCGCTAGAGCCTGAGGAAGTATATTGCACAGAGACTCATAGGAGAAATGCTGGTGACTTCAAACGGGAGGCATCACTGCAGGAGAGCATCCATCCCTGCTGGCTTCAGGAGAACTAGCTCCTCCAGGCTCAGTGATTCACAGCTGTTCTCCGGACGGCCTTGCTCTGGGCTGTGAGCAGTGACGCTGGAGTAAACTTTGGGAAGAAGGGGATGACTCCTGGGGATCAGGGAAGAATGGGAAGAAGGATGGAGGGATGGATGGCAGAGAAGTGGAGGCAACAAAAGCAGATGCTCGCACAAAACCACAGCTCGCACAAAACCACAGCCACGCAAGGGCCTGCTGAGCCCTGCCCCACGTGCAGGTCACTGAACGCCTGTTCTGGCTCCCCCTGCTCCCAGGTCACGCAAGGCGGCAGAGATCCATCCTGACTTCTGGCCGTGCAAAGGACAGCCCCTCCAAAGCCTGGCTGTATTTTCCATACGACTTGCTCCTACCTTGGACCAAAACACATTACACATCTCTTCATCTGTACCACACTAGCTGGGACATGGCAGCTCCACCGGGATGCCACATCCTTTCAACACCTGCCTCCAATGCCCAGAGCTCTCTGCTCCAAGCTCACAGGCTTGATTCAGTTCAGACTGCAGCCAGGATGGCTCCTGGGCTTTCAGCCCCCCAGGCACCATGAGGATATGACAAGGTGCCACCACGAACATGGTGGGCTCCATCTCTCATCCACCTGGAGCAGAGCTGTACAGGGACTGGGCAACGCAGCTTCAGGGGCGGGAGGAAGGAAGCAAGGCGAGCCTGGCTGTACGGGGAAGTGTGCTTGTCGCCCTGGCTGGGCAGAGCCTCCCTGCTCCCACACCCCTGGGCATGGCCAAGATGAGCCCAGCAGGATTGCCTAAAGAGCTGGACAGGCAGAAAGGCAGTAGAGGAGGGGGCAGCAACGAGCTCTCCTCTCCATGATTTCCCATTGCCACCCAGGTGAGGTCTCCTCACCACACAGTTTTGTCATGAGCTGCTCCAGTTCTCATGAGAGTGACTGCTAAAACTGGGGGGAAAAAAGATAAAAGAAACAAAACTGAAGTTCTTGTCAATCTAAAGAAGTGTTGTTAAAGGCACTGGTGCCCTCTGTGGGGATGTGTCGATGGAGGAAAACCAAAGTACCAGAGCTGTTGTGCTGTCAGTTTGCAGTAACTGGAAATTCAAACAAGTTTATATGCTGGGAAAATGACTCCAGTTTCCCCTGGACGTGGCACCTTAGCCCTGTGTGTTCTCTGGCCTGACAGAAGCACTGTGCTGGCTGCTGCAGGCTTACAGCATCCTGCCTCCACCACCCTCCCTTTCACCACTGCTGCAGGTGCAGGTCCATGCTGGTGTTTAGATTGAGATCGGTAACATCTAGGAAATCAATGTTGAAGATGCTGGGACCCGCAGGGGTGAGCGAGCCAAAGCCGGTGGCGGAGCTGGGAGGTGTGAGGTCCAGCCACTCCATCGTTTCCCACGGAGACTCAGTGAAACTCATTTGTAAACCAGAGCCATCGGCAGGGGAAGGGGAGAGCTGGGTTTCCATGGGTGAGAGGGGAGTCTGTAAAATCTCCTGGGAGGTGAGCAGTTCATCTGCGGCTTTGCCGGAGAACCCCTCCATCATCCCTTCGAAGTGGGACTCTTCTCCCCCCATCTTCAGCAGGGCGATTTCACTGACCCTCCCCAGGGGGCTGTGGGCGTTCAGCAGGACCTCAAGGTGAGCATCACTGCTGCCCGGACAGTGCTCGAAGGAGAGCTGGGCTGAGGAGACCTGCTCGAACGCAGTGGATGACTTTGGGAGAGAAGCGCTGGAGTTCCCTGTAGACACCGTTATCTGAGGTACTTTCTGGAGGCAGGACCGATCTTCCTTGGCATTGGCTGGCATTTCTGTCAACAAATGAGAGAGGTTTGAGGTGCTCTGGCAGTGCCCACCACTGCTGGGCACAGGGGCACCACCACAGCCCCCAGCTGAGCTCTTGGGCATGACTACAGAGACCCCCCCGCTCATCCCCTTGGCATTGCCTGCCCACCCTCCCTGTGGGAAGCCTCGCACGTTCCTGCTTTCTGACCTCGACTCCCCGGTTTTGGACGCAGTCCCCTGGGCACAAGCACTGGCAGCTGTCCCCACGGGGCTGGGCATGGGTCGGGCATGGGAAAGGGCGCAGGCAGCACTTGGCACAGGGGAGGGCACTGGCAGTGCTCTATGTGGGAGATGGCACTGGGAGTGTTGCGGGACACTGGGGGCTCTGCCTGGGGAGGGTGCTGGCAGTGCTGAGCACAGGGCTGCCGCCCTGCCATCCCTTCTCTCTGTGCAGTCTGCACAGGCGATACCCAAGCCCTGACCACCCCACCAGGTCTGCACATGCGGGAGCACGCTCCGGGAGGGCCAATATGCTTTTGGATTCCATCTTAGTGGCTGCTGGCACAGGGAGGGCAAATGAAAGCTGTACTCAACTCAGGCAGCTCTGCTGGGGTGCACAGGGTGCACAGAGTGCACTGAGCCCCATGGACTGACGCTGGCTTGGAGGGGAAGCCCTGGAGGGGAACAGGGAAGCAGTGCGTACCTCCGCTCTCAATCAGCACGTCCAGGAGCTCGTCCATCTGCTGACTTCGTGTCATCTGCTGCAGCAAACGACAAAGAGGAGAGTAGAGGGCGTTAGGAGGAGAGTCCCTCCAGCCACAAGCCAGGTAGGTGGCTCTGGACCCCACAAATGGCTTTCTCCCATGCAGGAGAGATGCCACTCCAACATGGGGCTGGCAGCAGCTTTCAGGTGAGCACTGCAGGGCCCTGGGACAAGCACGGTGGATCTGGGGAGCATGGCACCAGGTTCCCCCCGCCCGGCCACCGACCCTCTGCTCAGTGGCCATCACAGACTGCCTGTTCCCAGGACCGTCAGGATGCAACAACTTTTTGGACCCAGCACCTCGCACAGGCATGTGCCTCTTTGCACTCCCTGCAGGTCCCTGGGGGCAACACATCCTCCTCTCCCTGACCGGAGACTGGAAGGACTTTCTGCACACCTCCCTGCCAGCCAGCGTAAGCCCATTTTTATCACTGCCAACAGCATCGCTCCATTTTCCTAAAGGCACCATCATGACCGGCATTGAGGCTGCTGACAGTCTCTCACAAGAAGGGGTTCATGGGGGATGGAGAGTCCTCCTGGTGGGAACAGCGCTCCCTTGGCCTGCTAAGGGAAGCAGATGGCATGGAGAAAGGGCCTTTGCTAATGGGCTAAAGAGGGAAGGTGAGGTTTCCTGGTGACTTGGGAATGGTCAAGAGTCTGTTTCTCCCAGAGCACTGAGCACCCTGAAGAAGAGTACACCGAAGTCCTGGGGTATTTGTGTGGGATGTCAGGAGCCCAGGGTGGACTGGCACCTTTCATCAGCACAGAAGACACTATCCCATCCAGCATGGTGTCTGACTGCTTTGTGGCAGTCATTCGGCAACTCACTCTTCAGGAAAAGCCCATTCCTTATGGAAACAGGCCTGTCCTACCCAGAGGCCCCATAACGGGTTGTAACTCCTGCAGGTGAGTTCCATGAACTGCAAAAGAACACTCTGCGCAGCCCTAGCCCTATAGAAAATAAAAATCATGCAGTTACCTGCTTTACTGCATCCTCATAGGGTGGAGGCTGCTTTACCTCTGAGAGGGCTGGGCTTGACTTACAAAAACTTGGGGATGGAATAGAAAACTTTTGACCTGCCTGCGTGGCCATCTGCATGGGGGAAATACAGGGAAACGGAGTCAATGCACACCAGTCTTTCACCCCTGTTGAAGCCAGAGTGGTGCCAGGGAAACTAACGCTTTTATGGGTCAAATCAGCTCAAACAAAGTGCCTGGCCTCCAGGCAGAAGAGAGGGAGGTAAACTAGCTCTGTCAGCCTAGCTCTGAGGCACAGGGCTGACCTTTGGTTGCCGCCAGAGCACTGGCATGATGCCGCAGAGCATCCCGGTGCTTGGTCCAGCCGTGAATGTGCAGAGCAATGGGGAGAGAGAAATGGGCTGCTGGTGGCTGGAATCCTCTCCATCACCACCTGTCTGGGGGCATCTCACAGACCCCAGGCCAGGGAAGACCACTCAAAAGAGTCACTGCCAGGTCAGCACCTAGGCTTTCCCTCTGGCTGTGCCAAACACCTGCATATCAGTGCCAGCTTTTTGCCAGTCCCCTCTTCCAGGATGGACCTCATCTGAAGGTCCAGTGCCTGCCAGTTGCTGTCCCCATCGCTTCTAGGCCCTTGTGTGCCCTTCCCCACCACCTGGCCATGGCTGCCTCGTCCCATGAGACCTAGCACCAGGGGATGCAGCATGGCCACGACAGGCAGGTCGGATCCAGAAATGAATCCAGGGAAGCGGTGAGGCCACTTGGCCTGGCCATGCACATCCTGGCCACCTTTCTGTGGAAGGCAGCTGGGAGGAACAGTAACCCTGGCTTGCAGGGGACAGCACTCCAATGCTGGGCACAGAGAGGGAGCTGTTGCTGAAGAGGGACCCTCACCCCTGGGAGCCCCTTGCAGGCAGCAGAGGGATGCTCAGGATGGGTGGTGTCGCGGCCAGGATGAGCTGCAGGACACCCTGGGCCCATCCCCTGCGTATGCCCCTTGCACCCGGGCAGTGAGGAAGGAGCTGGAGATGCCCCCAAGGTGTCGCTGCTCCGCGCTGATGCTCGCTGCCTGCTGCCCAGCCACCCAGAGCAGCCCCACTGCCTCTCTTGGAGTATTGCCTCTCTCTCTTGGAGCACTGTGTCCCACTACCTGTTGTCCCCACAGCTCTGCACCATTGCCCAGCTCACCTCCACTGCCGAGGTCACCCACCGCATCCCCTGCTTGCTGCCCCACTGCCCGGCTTATCCACAGCACTGCTCCCTATTGCCCAGCTCACCCAAAGCAGTGCTCCCCATTTCACCCAGTGTTGCCCATTTCACCCCAGCAGCAAGCCTCACTGCCTACCTCACCCCCACAGCACTGCACTCCACTGCCCATCCCCCGGCAGCACGCTGTCTCTGTGCCCCCTCACCCTAAATTGCTCCCCATTGCCCACCTCACTGGCAGTGCTGTGTGCCAGCTGCCCATGTCACCTATCTCACCATCCTCTGAATGGCTTAGAGACCACGCTGCATCCTGCTTTTTGCCACCTCGCAACACTGCACCCCACTGCCCAGCTCCTGCTCAGTGTGCTAACTGCGGGAATGTGATTCGTGAGCTGTCCTGCTCGAGCGCTGGCTGTTTCGCAGTGGCTGTCGCTCTGCTGTGCAGCTGTGGTGCGCTCAGGGTGCCCGTGCTGTACATCTTCCCTAAATGCAGCGTGCATGCATTGCACCACTGTGTGTGTTTTACAGACTGTATGATAGGTGTTGCTGCTGCTTGGGAAACCCTGGCGGGGTGCTGGGATGAATTGGGGCTGCGATCAGCAGCACCTTGTGCTGCTTTTATGTGTTGGCAGCGTGCGCCCCTCTCCAAGCTTTCGTACCTGTCCAGAGGGCTCAGTGAGGAGTGGTGAGCGCCAAAGGGACAACTCTCTGCTGTGCTGGTTGCCTGGTGGGGAGGCACAAGCTCTATCTGACTGCAGACCCCAATTGCAAGCCCTGCTCTACCTTCCCAAGAAAAGGCTTCCCATATGACCAGGGTAACTGTCCTCCTTCAACCCAGTGGTCAAAATCCCTCACATGCTGCTAGGAGCCGCAATGGCTCAGCAAGATGCTGAAAAGCCCTGCAACACTGCAGTGGGGCTCTCCCAGGGGGGTAGGAAGCTGTGCCAGGACTCTCCCAGGGGCTGAGGGATCTGTGCCGGTGCTTCCCTGCTGTGGTATAGAGCTTTGCCAGGGCTCCATGGGGCAGAGGGAGCTGTTCCAGGGCTTCCCCAGGGTGGAGGGAGCCATGCCAGGGCCCCATGGGGCAGGGGGAGCTGTGCCAGGACTCCCCCAGGGCACAGCTGTGCCAGACCCTCCCCCTGAGAGGAGAGGCAGCTGAGTTAGGGCTCTTTTAGGGCAGAAGAAGCTGCACCAATGCTCCCCCAAGGCAGAGGGAGCTGTGCCAGGTCTCCTCCAGGGGCAAAGGGAGCTGTGCCAGCACTTAACCAGGGGCAGAGGAAGCTGTGCCAGGTCTCCACGGGGCAGAGGGAGCTGTGCCAGGGCTCCACGGGGCAGAGGATGCTGTGCCAGGACTCTCACAGGACACAGGGAGCTTTGCCAGTGCTCACCCAGGGGCAGAGAGCTGCGCTGGGGTCCCCTGGGGAAGAGGAGAGCTGTGCCAGGGCTCCCCCAGGGCAGGAGCTGTGCTAGGGCTCCATGGGGCATGGGAGCTGTGCTGTGACCCCCCAGGGCAATTGGGTGTGGTGGCAGCAGGGATCCCCAGGAGATGCCCTGCAAAGGACCCTGCAGTGCCATCGGCTTCCAATCCGTTGTCCATCTGGGCTACTCTCTGCTTTTCCAGGCAGCCCCACCTGCTGCTACGGCCCCCTGCGTACCCACCCTGGGTGCCAGCAGTCCCAGTCTGATAGGAGAGGACTCAAACTGGGATGTTTTACTGACTGCCCGCAGGCACCAGCGCATTCACCACTGCGATGCCATCCGGGGTGCTCTCCACTTACCGATGCTGTGCGAAGGCAACTGTTGGTCTGCGGGGACCCGCTGCGCCCTTCTGCCTGTGAGCCAGGGGACACCGAGAGGAGATAGTGGCTGTTGGGGGACGGCGGCAGGCTGATGTGCTGGGGGCTCTTTGCAGCCCCGAGTGGAGAGTGCTGGGGGGAGCACTGTGGGCTCAGGAATGTCGAGGAGGTGATGGTGCTTTGGCCTGCAGGCTCCAAGCAGTGGCTATTTACAATGTGAGGCAGCTGCGGCACCCCACAGTTACTTAACTTATCCGAGCTGCTGGCTTGGCCTTTCAAGGTAGTTTGTTTGGATGCAAATGGACAGCTGGACACTGCGTTTTCTTGCTTGATGGGGACACCAAAGAAATGCTGAGCAGGCTGCTGCTTCTCCTCAAGGCCATTGCTTCTCTTGCGCTTCTGGAGCTGCATCCGTAGCTCTTCCACCTGCCTCTGCTCTTGCTGCAGCTTCCATGTCAGTTCATTGATGACCTTCTGCTTCTCCACCAGCATCTTGTCTTTCTCTGTGTCGATCCCTTCCAGCTCCAGCTGAATGCTCCCTCCATTCATGCTGCTCATGAGGCTTTCTTCGGCACTGCCATGAACCGGAGATGGCTGGAGACCGAACTGTGGAGAAGACATAGGCCCATCGTTGAATGTGTCTGGCAAAGAGCCGCTCACAGAGAGGTCGGAGGAGGCTGGAGAGATGGGTGGGGTGGAGCTGGTGCTGCCGAAGTGATAGAAGCCATTTGATAACATGCTGGTGGAGGACTGTGACTGGTAACTCGACAGGGTGCTTGTCGGAGTGACTGGGAAGGTGACAGTGGTGATCTCACTGAAGTTTGGCACTGTGTTGTTGCCACACTCCTGGAAGGGCCGCAGCCGTTCCATCAGTGCTGTTTTGGTACCTGACACAGGCAGGCCTCGTATTCGGAGCTGCTGTCTCAGTTCTGACACCTAGAAGGAAAGTCACCAACGATCAGTCGCAATGGCAGATGAGCCCTTTGAAAACTGAACATTTCTAACAAGGAGTCTCAGATCACAGGCTCCCAGCTTTCTGCTTTAAAGCTCTGAACCCCCAGGTGCTCGCTGTCTCACCTGCAGTCACCAGAGTCACCACACACAGCCCTGACCACTGCATGTCCTGCAGGACCTCGACCTTTCCTAACAGGAAAACCTTCCTTCTTCTTCCAGGAACGGTTACTGCACTCCGTGAACCAGCTGTGGTCCTTGGGCCACAGAGGTAACCCAAGATTCTCTTCCTAGCAGTAGGTTTCTACATGAACAGAGGACTTTCACACAGACCAGGAACTAGCTGAAGACATCCTTTAGCTCAGAGAATGTGACCACGTACCTTGGAGCCAGATACTTCATGTTCAGGCATCTGCACACGGTTCAGGCATCCAAGCTGGGGTATTGCTATGGCCAAACACATGTTATTTCTACCTCACCTTATTTCTTTCTCTAATAATGAGTATTGCTCCCAGGTCTCTGCTCCTAAAAGGACTTGGCCTTCCCCGTGGCTGAGGCTCCATTAGCATAGTACAAACGAACCATAGATGGGAGTGGTTCTCCCTTATGCCCTGCCTACATGAGAGATTTAGGTACTGTTCAAAGCAGTGCTAGTAGCTGCAGACTCCAGGAGATACCTGCTTGTGCAGAGAGCTGAGCTGGCCTGGCTGCAATGACCACTGAGAGGCTGAGTCACTAAGTGGAGGCCATGCTGACCTCCTAGCTTCTGGCTGGTCTGCTAGCAGCACCCATGATGTCCACCATAAAACCACAGAAGGTATGGAGCCATGAGCTGCAGGAGCAGCAGCACAGGTCATCCTTTAGTCCTCGACCTGATGGCCTGGCCTGCAGCCTTTTCAAGTTATACCTCAGGTTTGCTCATACATGCCTTGGAGCAATGCACCCATGCACTGCCTGCAGAGCTGCAAACCCATGTTTTCAGTTACCGTCGCAATGACCGATTCCTGACCCAGTGTGCTGTACTCCTGGGTTTGCTTACAGCATGGTGGTTCTGGTGTGCTGATCTGTGACACGCGGTCACTCCCATCCAGCTCAGCCTGTGGCACTACGCTGCACGTTTCAGTGGCAGCAAAGCACATTCAGGCTATAAGATTCTGCTCCTGCGGTGACAAAGTTTGCACTCACTTTCAGATCATCCAGGTTAGACGGCAGAGGGCCTGGCTTGATAGAGGAAACACAAGTCTGGCCTGAAAAGGTGGTTTTCACAGGAGACAGAGGGCTGGTGTTGACAGAAGTTGATGAAGAATTTGAACTTTTGACCATTTGCTCATTTGATTGCCTGAAATAACAAAGGAGATTGGGGTAACTTGTCTGCCCCTCCAGGGTCTCTGTGCCCAGTGTACCATCTCTCTGCTCCCTTGGGGCTGCTATCTCCCATATGAGACCTGAAGGACCACCAGCCCCAAGGAAAACCAGGTCGGGCTGTAAGATTGCCAGTGACCCACCAGCAGGTCACAGGTGCCCCAGCCAGTGCACAAAGCCAGAACAGCTTTGCAGGAGACTGTGCTATATTCCCAAGCTTTTATGTTTCACTTGCATGCATCTCTCCCCCTTGCACTGACACAAATGGGTATGGGAGGGGAAAGTTTAGAGGGAGACAGGGCTAAACCCTGCTGCTGGCACATTGCCGCTCACTTTAGCTGGCCTTGGTGCATCCCTGGGTAGCTGAAGTGCTGCTGTTGCTGCTGCTGTTGCTGCTGTTGCTGCTGCTGCTGGCTGAGGATCTGGAGCTGCAGAAAGAGCTGCTGCTGCTGGAGGAGTCTGGCGTATGCAGAGTCCATGGGCGGAGGGGACTTCTCTGCCTTCTGGTCTGGAGGGATGTACTGGTGATACTTCAGCTTCTTCACCTTGGGCTTGGTGTCCTTGGGCTTTTTGTGACGGTTCTTGCTGTCACTGGACGATTTGGACTGTTGGTCCAAGAAGGAAAGGAATTAGCTGGGAGAAGAGCTCCTGCCACCCCTGTGAGATCTCAAGAGGCCAGAGACAGAGAGGGACAGAGAGGGAGCAGCTCCTGCTGGCACCCTGACACCCCAGCTCCAAGAGCTCCTGAGCCTACATGTGGGGGACTCCCTCAGGGCCACATCTCATCTCAGTTGTGCTGGAGAGCACACAAGAAGGAGAATGATCCTTCTTGTCTAGAAGGTATTTCAGTGTTGCCTTGTATCTCATTCTGCTCCTAGCCCCAGGGAATGTTTCCAGTGCAGGACCTGAGCAATCACCTCTTGCAGGGTGCAATACTATACCTTATACCATTACAAAATGAGTCAAATTGCGGTTTTTGACAACAACTCCCTGCATTATTCCAGGCCTTAAGTCCAAACCCCCAGACCTCCCACGTATATGGGGTGCAGCATGCAGGCACTTCAGGCTTGGCTGCAGCCAGGTGCCCTGGGCTTGTTCCCTCTCCTGGGGAGCCTGGGGCATTACCTTCACCACCGAGGGCACTGGGAGGGGTGGGCTCTCCTGCCCTGCCGCCTGCTTGGGGCTGTCGCACTGGCTGCCCTGCCCCGAGGCCGTGTCCGGTGCCTGGCCGTCAGCGCTGTGGGGGTGATCCTGCAAGGGAGAATGAGCCGCGCGATGGGAGAGGGGATGTGGGGCCGGTGCAGGGGCTGGCCAGCCTGGATGACCTCTGTCCGCAAGGGGCACCTGGCACCCCATTCCCCCTGCCCCACGTTGTCCCCAGTCCATCCCAGTCCTCCCATGTCTAACCAAGCCCACTATCCCCACTTCTCCCAGGCTCTCCCAGTCCCCTCCCAGCCCCTCTGCCTCCCCAGTCCACCCCAGTCTCCAAGCCCTCTCCATTCCACCTCAGCCCTGTATCTGCGTCCCCCCAGCACATCGTTGGCCCCTCAGTGTCCCCCAGACTAGCCCAGTCTCCAAAGTCCACCGCTGGCCTGCCCCAGTCGCTCCCACCCCAGCCCCCTCCAGTTCACCCCAGCCCTCCCAGTTTCCCCACCACTCACCCAGCTTAAGCTAGTCTCCCCAGTCCCTCCCAGTCTCCTCAAGCCTAGGCCAGTTTCTCCAGTCCCTCCCCGGTCCCCCCAGTCCCTCGCTGCCGCCCCTGCAGTACCCGCGCCCGTCAGGAGGGGGCGCGGCGGCCCCGCGCAGCCCCGTGTCCCGCCAGGCCGGGCCGTGGGGCCCCCGCCGGCCCCGGGCGAGTCCCTGCCCTGGGCCTCCCGCCCCGCGCCCGGCGCTCCCCGGGCCCGGTGCCGTGGGCCCTACCTGGGGCGCCCCGGCAGCGGCGGCGGGGGGTGGCTCCGGGGCCTTGGTGCCGGCCGCCGACTCGGTGGAGCCCGGGGAGTCCTCGCTCCTGGCCTGCTCTGGAGACAGCCCATCGTTGCTGCTGTCCTCCTCGAAGGCGAAGGCGTCGGCCGACTTGGGGAAGCTGACCTGGGTGCCTGCCGGGGAGAAGGGGCGACGGTCAGGGCCCTGCCCTGCTGGAAGGGGGACGAGCGCGGCGGCGGGAGGGACGGGGCGAGCCGTGTGGGATGCCTCCGTGCCTGCGCCCGCCTCCTCCAGACCTGGCCGCGGGCGAAGGCCATGATAGTGCTCGGGGAGCTCCGCACCTCCTCCCGCCCCCAGCCCTGCGCAGGGGCAGCTCCCGGGTGTGCCCCCGCCGCTGGCGGGAGAGGAGGTGGCATCGGCTCCTGGCCTGTGCCATGGACCTGTTACTCGGGAGACGGGGAGAGGAGGCCTCTGAGGAGCCTGGCCCGCCAGGGGCAGGAGGCTTTTCACAGGCTCTGCCGTCCTGCCCCGCCATTGGGCTGAGATGGGGAGAGGGTCGTTAGAGTCGCCCTCCCCATCAGCTGAGCATCGCGACCCCGAGCCCACACCACACGTGGGACCCTGTCCTCAGCAGAAGAACTGAGGTTGAAATCCACCCGGAGGGTGACCTGTCTGTTCACGGCACAAGAGCCAGCATGTGTGGACCCAGCTGCAGCTGAACAGAGGCTTCCAGATCCTGTTCCTGTCCACGAGCTTCACCACGCGACATGCTTCGAACCACTACCATTGCCTCCTGCCTGCCCCAGACAGTGCTTCTTCCCCCTGCAAAGCTTGTGGGACGCTATCTCCTAGTCAGATGGGCAAGAGCTCTTGACCCTCAGCTTTTGCTGATAAAGTGCTGAAACAGAAAAGGTCTCATGTGCCTGGGGAGGGCTGCAGGTGGGGGTAGAGGAAGGAACAGCACAGCCATGCTCGTAATCTCCTCGTGCTCGTGTCTGGCATTTGTCAGGCAGCTTGGCATGCTGATAGCGAGGTGACAAATGGGGAAATAGGAAGGGCCCAGGGACAACCTTCCACCTGTCCCTGCTGCCGGTCTAGCAATGTGTGCCTTCTCACTGACACACACCCTCCTGCTCTGACCCCTGCCCCTATCTGAGAGATAAGGGTTATCTCTGCTTGCTCTGGCTCGTGGTTCCAGGGTGGGCGAGGAAGCAGGGAGCCCTGGCTCCTCGCCCCAAGCTGCTGCCCAGCTGCCATAAGGGGTGGGGCCATGAGAGCAACCGCGTCCTGTGGAGAGCCTCTCCTCCCCACTCTTCAGGGCCAGGACTCCTCCCGTGTCCCTGGAAACAGGGCCTGTCCTCTCTCCGTCAGAGGCAGCACCCAAACTGGGTCTTCCCTGAGGAACTGCAGCGCTGCATGGTCCATCGCCTGCGCTGGGTGGGAGGCTGCCCCATGCCTGCACACAAGTGTGGGCATCCTCTCTTGGGAAAAATGACACCAAGCAAGGGGGACTTGTGGATCTCCAAGACTCCCACAGGGCTAGCATTTAAGAAGCACGTGTTGAGAACTGGAGGCAAAGCCAGGAGCCCAAGGGACCTTCAGGACACAGCGGCAGCCCAGAGCACGACAGGAATGTGCTGCATCCTGCTGCTTGATACCGGGGGCCTGTGCCGGGTGGGGAATGCTGCCCTTATCTATCCCGCTCTCGCCCAGCCCGGGGCTGACCGTATTGTTTCACGATCCCATGTCTCTGCTGTAATCTCAGGCAGAATGGTGTTTGCTCGGGCCTGTTTCTAATGCACTGGGTATTGTCCTCTCAAGCGCATTGGACAAAGTGATGACAAGGACCTGGTAAAAAAAGGTTCTTATATCACTGCTCAGCTATGTAGGGCACTGGCGGCCTCCTGTCACTGGGACGTTAGGGCTTTCGGTTGGGGTCTGGCACTTTCTGCTCACCCTGCCGGAGGTGATTAGAGGAACACGTCAGCTGAACTTTCCACTGTATAAACAGTTGAGATTCCAAAGTTAAAGTAAAATGATTTTAAACCCTGTCATCTTTCTGGTATTGCAAAAACAAAAGGCTTAACGTTCAGAAGTGCCAGTGCTCATCTCTGCTCTGTGTTCAGCCCTTCGCCCCAAACCGTGAGCACCACAAAGCGCCTCTGACTCCAGAAATCAGCTTGAGGATCCTTCAGCCTGGGGCTTTCTTCTGCAGAAAGTTGAGGGCTGGGATTGTGTTCCTGGTGCAAGTGCACCACCTCCTTCTCATGGCACCCAACAGTCCTAAGTAACTTCATGTTTGACCCTAATGTGCTGCGTGTTTCACCCTAGATGGGATAAAACTGGCTTACAGGACACGTTTTTTTCCCCAGCAATGTGATAGAAGGGCATTGCTAAAGGGAGAAATTTAAAATTGAGCAAATAGTTTTCAGCCAGACTTTTTGTTTTTAACAATTTTGTCCCGTAAAACTCTGTTTACCACAAGCTCCTGACAAAGCAGCTGGAGAAAAACTCTGCTCAAACACCAAGCACACTTGCCCAGCCTCCAAGCCTCAGCTCCAGTGGATAAAGTCGTGCTCAAACTGCCTTGAATGTTTATAAAGGGGGGATTTTTTAAAACTTTTTTTTCCACTCTTCTGTCCTTCGATAAGCGGCTGGGGAGATTTTACTTGAACTCTCCTTAAAAATTCCTCTTCAGACAGAGTCCTGGAACATTTCACCTTCAAAGGCAAGAGCTGTGAAATGCTGGAAATGGAGCAGCTCAAGGACCAGCCTGGAGAAGCCGCTGTACGAACGCTGCGTGCACTTCGCAGTGGGAAAACCAAGAGCAGGAAAAATCGCAGGGCAGATATCTGATACAGACACAGATACAGATACAGAGCGGTATCTGAGCCTTGAATATTTCATGTTATTTATGCTGGTTTCTGAGATGAAACAAAAGTCAAAGCGCCTCCTGTTTCAATTCTCATTTTTTGGCATCACTCTTGTTATTCAAAGACCCCTCCTGTCCCAGAGCCCTGCCACTGCCCCCAGCTTGCTCTGAGCCCCAGAACAGGCACTTAACATGGGATTATGCCAATGGAAATAAGCCCATGAATTGAGGAACCAGGAGCAACAGAACAAGGAGTCACCAGGGGTCAGAGCATCTCTCAGTGCCTCACTTGAGACCCAAGGGCCAATTTGAACATGTGGAGATGGCCCCAGGCTTCAAAAATAGGGGCTGCTGTCCTGGCACTGCAGGACCCTGCTGGCTTTCCTGCGTCTTTCTCTTCTTTTGGACCTTCCTCTCCTGGCACTGGGGCCTGAGTCAAAAGCTGAGTCACCTTTTTGCTTTGTGTCACCTCCCGCACCAGCCTCCCTGCAGCAGCATGGGGGAAATAATTGTGAAGGATTCTGCCTTCCTCCTCCAGCTGGCGGGTAGGTGATGGTGGAACACCAAGCTTAGGCATAAGTCAAGTGCTGGGTACTGGTAGGTAGGAGCATACCCTGCTTTGGGGTGCAGGCTGCTCCTCATATTCCCCAGCAGTCTAGCACCCCAGGAATGCTTCCCCACCCCAGCGATGCAGCATCCTGCTCTGTTGGGCTTTGCATACCACTAGCATCAGTGGAGAAAGAAGAGAACTGCAGCCTCGCTGAACTGGGGCCATTCCACCCCCACCTACTGAGATGTAAAAGCTTGGCATGGCACAAGTGGGAGAATCCAGGCTGGCCTCACAACCACATGCGTGCACCCAGGTCCTCTCCCGCACGAGGGAGGAAGGAACGCTCTGTCTCCAGCAGTATCATTTATGAGCTCAAAGCCTTGGGGGAAGGAAAGGGTTTAAGAAGGGAGGTTCTTTCTGAGGAGACATGGCTGAGCAATTGTGCATGGTTCCATGGTCATTGCTCTAAGAAGATGAGAACTTTCTTTTCATAGGTCTGGATAAGATAACGCAGGCTGTGCTGGACTGGGCTGCTCACTGTGAAAATAATAAAAATTAAGCAATAAATGCAGCTCTTAGGTCCAGGCCGGTTACTTCCTGCAGTCGCTGTGGTACGTCCTCGTAACCTCGCCAGCCCCTGCCCTGTGCCATGCACGCAACACAACACGCACGTTCACTTCCACTACCTTTTATGGCCTCTTTCACAGCTGAGTCGACCGGAATAATATTCTTCTCCACCAGCTCCAAAGGACCCGGCCTGAGAGCAATCTTTTCATTGAGATCATCTGCCAGTCGGGCTCTTTTCAGCTTCATTTGAGTAGACTGAATGGACCCCTCTGCAGCTGAGTCTAAAAGGCCAAATGGAAGGTGTCAGTTCAGGACCTGGGGCATCTGTAAGCACAGTGCTCAGCGAGGATGTGCTTCCCCTTCAGCACAGCCTTTCTGGGCTGTGGCCAAAACCTAAGCATGGCTCAGTGCACAGCAGGAGGTGCTCTGAGGCTGGGAGGCAGGATGCTGGACTGGATGGGGCTGGTGGGGTTTGGGACATGGGTCCTCCTCTAAGCCTTAGGTCCAGCTTCTCCATTCCCAAGCAAGAGCCTCTGTCTACTAGCCTAGGCTTGTCAACCCAGCCTGCAGCTGGAGCATCCTCCCCAAGGCCCAGGAATGTTCTGCAATGGAAACTGCATTAACAAGCTGTGAGTAACATGAGGACCAAAGTGGACTCCAGCTCCTGCCTGCCAGGAGCCCATTGGCCCTTGTGGGCTAATGCAGATGGATCCCTACTTCTGGGGAACAGCTGGAGAAAAGAACCATTAACAATGTTTGACAACTGGAGTAAATGGTTTACACTGGAAGATCAAAAGCTGAGTCTTCAGGAATGGACATTTGGAGGTGGCATGATTGCAGTGCTCCCAGCCTTCAGAGGAAAAACAAGCCAGAGAAGAGCGCAACAAGGGCAGCTAGATCTGGAAGCTACAGCCCTACCAAACACAGCTGAGAAGTCCCCAGTTATTGAGTGGTGACAGAAGAGTAGCCAATTAAACAGAAAGATTTCCTGAACAAAGGTGACCTGGCTCCTCTGGTGGCACAGGCGTGAGTAGTGAGGGAGCGGGATTCTAAACTAGGCCATGTCTATACCCTCGGGGGTCTACAGTAAGAAGGGCTGCATCTAGGTTGTGCTATCTTCAAAGACTGGACAGTCTTCTAGAAGAGATACTGTAGGCAATGCAAACTACAGGGCTTGATACCAGGGAAAAATTCTCTGCGGGAGGTCAGGAGAGCTGATCTAAGGTCACTTCTGGCCTCAGACTATACAGGGCAGTGAACACACATGAGCTCCTTGAGGTGAACAGAAACAGAAGGTGTGCCTGTAAGGCATTTAGATGATGCAAAGTGTCTCAGCTGGCCAATTTCAATCACCTCTAGGTCCTGTAATGAACTAAATGGATACATAAGTCCATGATACGCCAGGGCACACCTCCATGAAATACAGAGCACGACGGACAGAGGTGTGAGCAGAGGCTTTGGCCAAGAGGAGTGTGTGGGGCAGCACAGCCAGCTTGCTCACTACACAGCCAGGCAGTCTCTGCTCCACCTCTCCTCCATCTGTGTCTGGCTGGCCCTGTCCATGCCTGGTGACTGCAGCTCCCTCCACATCTTGTTTCCAGCCTCCAGGCCCCAACTCCAGTCTGTATTGCTTCTATAATTTAACCTAAGGGAAAGACACTTTCCATCTGTTAAACAAGCAACGGCACTAGCTCATTTTGGGGGTGGAGACCCAAGGGAAAGGCAAGGCGGCGGCACTGATCCGGCATGGGCCCCTGGCTCAAACCTCATGCGTGCCAGAGGAAAAAAGAAATATGGACTTCATCCATGCTGAGAACAGAGGCCAGCATTAACAGTTGCCAGAGAGTGATCTGCTTCTTCCAGGCAACTGACAGGACTCGAGGAGAGAGTCTGCACATCCTCCCTATTTCTAAGGAGCTTGTTATCTCCAGAGATAACGAGGGACACCGCAGTGTTCTGCTGTCTGTGATGGGATGCAGCGGAGCCATGCCAGCTCTCTGGCACCAGGATGGGAGAGGGGAGAGCTGCTGTAGCTCATGGATGGATAGCAGGGCTCTTTTCATATGGCTCTGCTTGGGTCATTGACTGCATCGCCATGAATTGTCACATAGACTATCCAGAATTATGGCAAAACAAAAGATGACGAGCTTTGGGAGGGTATTGCACGTACCTACTACACAGATTTCAGTGCCCTGGACAACAAATGCCCCGGGTATGCTTTTCATGAGGATCAGACGTCGGCACCTCTGTCTAACAGAGTCGTCTCTCACAGCTGTTCTTTACCCCACTGTCCTCTAGAGCATCTTATACTGGTCCCCACCAGAGATGGGACAAAGGCCTTGGGTCTGCTTCTGTCAGGGAATAAATGTGTGTCCTGCCTCCTGAAGACCAGATCTGGACTGAGTTCCATACAACATGTGTCCCATTTGAATCTGCCTCTTATGAGCAGCTGGGACAAAGTTAATCATGATGTGTCCTGAAGGGAACCCGAGTGGGGCAGGAGAGACATGAGTTACAAGGCAGGAGGCACAAGGAGTATGTGGGAGAAGCTCAGGCAGTCTTACCTTGTAAAATGTGCATATTGACCAGGTCTGATCTCTCAGGCCTGCTTCTGATCTTGTGCTTGAGATAATCTTCAGTCTGCAGAACACAAATGCAGAGAGTTACCTGGCTAGAGCAGCAATAAGGTACAGAGAGCATCTGCCCCTCTGCCATCCCATGGTTCCTTTGGATTTATTACAAGCTGGGTTGAGTGAGCTCCAAAATGGCATTTTTTTCACTCAGACACTGGCTTGTTCTTGGGCAGAAGTTGTTCAGAAAGGGAGCAATGTGCATGGAGCTGCTGGCTGTTCACTATACCCACTTCTAAGCTGTGTTCTTTCCAATTTCCCTTGGGCTTCTGATACCTGAAGTATTACAAGAGCTCATGGGAAGGATGAGACCTATTCACTGGGAGTGGTGGATCAGCTCCTAGCTTAGCATACCATGTTGCCTTTGAGAGCTGTACCAAAGCAGCTCCAGAGCGTACTGTTAGCAATGGCTTCTGTGGGAAGCGTGGCACTCCGGAGTGAGATATACGGCTGAGAAAGTCATGAAGACACCCACACTCTCTACCCAGGTCAGTCATGAGGCTTAGCCTTCCTGCAGTCTTGCAGCTCCTGTGCTCTATGGTTCTTCACCCCAGCTATGGTGTAGGGTTGGGAAAATCCACTTTGCAGATCACCGCAGCTGAGCTTGTGATGAACATGGTCCTGGAGCCTTGTGCCAACTTCCTCATGGCTTAGGAAGAGAAAGGCACACAGAGGTACAGTAACGCCGCCCAGTAGGGCCAAGGAAGTCAGTGTTGAGGGCAGCTGACCTCAAGAATACAAATATAAGCTTATCCTACGGTGAAGAAAGCTAGAGCACAACTTGGACAAATTGTTAGCTGTTTGCTGAGTTGCGATGCAAGAAGAAATACTGCAAAAAATGTATAGTTCAAAGAGGTTAAAATCTTTGGGATAAATATAAAAGAATAGTACAAGCAGCTGGAGCAAAACTGGAAAACCCACAGTACAAAATGTACAGGATCATGAGAAAAAGATTTTTAAGGACTTTTGTAGCCAGGACAAGGCAATGGAAAGTGCTGTCTGTGTTCCATAAACAGGAGAAATAATTCTGCATGCTGCTGAGATGGCTACAGGATTTAATGCCTTTTTAAACCATCCTCACTAAAAAGATAAATGGCTATTTATCAATCAGATGACTAAGCCAAGAACCTTCAGCAACAAAAGAGAAGAAGCTCCAGTTTTCAGGTTGGAGAACAGGTTGGAGAATACTCAGATGAGTTAAATGTTCCCAAAGAGTTTGAGATATGCAAGGCTAGAGTAATAGCAACTATCTGTGGGTCTCCAGGAAACTGGGCAAGGGAGAGCATAATTTCTTGCTTTAAAAGAGATGGAGAGAAGAAACCAGGAAATTATAAACCAGTCAGCAAGATATTGGACGAAGTAATCAAACAATCTATATAAATGAATTTTGAAGATAGCAAGAAGGTGAGTAACAGCCAGGATGGATTCATCAAGAACAAACCATATCACACCAACCTAATTTCCTTCTATGGAGAGATGACAGGTTTCTGTTACAGGAATAAATGATGAATGTCATGTAGCTTGACTTTAAGCATATTTTCACATTATTTCACATGGCTTTCTCATATGCAAGAAAGAGAAATTTGGTCTGGATAAGACTAACATAAAAAAGGAGCATAGCTGTGGGTCACCAGAGGAATTAGGAATAGCTCACAGTCTAAACAGAAGAATATATCAAATCATGTTGCACAGCAATTTTTCCTACTAGTCAATATATTCATTAATGCCTTGGATGACAGAAGACACGGTCCTTAACTTTGAATCATTCAAGGCTAACAGATTACAATGCAACATGATTTGGAGTAATTGAAGAAATTATCTGAAATACATTTGATAAAATTTCAAGGACATTTGGAGAGGACTGCATTCAGGTCACAGTTAGCCACAGCTAAACCAGCTGATTAAGCACTGGGGTGGATGAAGACTTAATCCACCAGAGATGCTTCTGTAGTGGTCACTGGACAGCGGCCTTAGGCAGAAATTAGTTACTCCATAAATAGAGAAAAAAATATAAAAGGCTCTGGAGAATCTAGTCATCAGCAGCTGAACCATGTCGCCAGACCAGCAGGCAGCTTTCTAGGAGACACAGCAAAGGATGTCGGATGGGCCCTGCAAATGACGAATAACAAAGCCCCACTCTGTGCCCTGCATCTGAAAGGGTCCATGGGAAGGGTCTGGACAACAGCTACAGAAATCATTATTGAGCCAGGGATGGGATCAATGAGGAGAGGCTGAAGGGATGGGAGGCTGGCCAGTCCAGAGGTGAGGTGGCTGTAGGGAAACAGGATGCAAAATACTTTTTCAAAGTGTTACAAGAAAAAAGATAAAAAGATCTGCATGTACATGCATATAGGAGAAAAAGTAATGGGCTTAAACTGCAACAGAACAGCTTGGACTGGGAATCAGGGGACACTTGCTAACAGCACAGGTTAGAGAGCACTGGAGCAGGTTGCTGGGGGGTGGGATGTCCGTCGGTGGTCACACATCTGCCAGGAATGACCCAAATGGGGCTGTTCTGCTCTGGGGCAGTGGCACGACAGCTGTCCCCTGCAGTCCCTCCCTGCTAAAGCCCTGCTGAGGCAGACTGCCTCAGGGAAGTCAGCCTGCTCTCTGTCCTCCAATCCAGCAATCTATTATAGGACATTGACTTCAAAGTCTGCTGCACTGGCCTGATGCCAGCCTCTAACATAGCCAGTGACATGTTTAAACAAATAATAGACATTTTATTTACTGAAGTCTTTTACAGTTCCTCACCCTTCCCCCCGTATTTTTCCCCAGCTTATTTTCACCAACACAGTCCCTTGTTTGGACCATGTGTAGGTTTGCCTGGTTCCCACGCCAGGTCAGAGCAAGCTGGTGTCTGCACCTGAGTGCAATTAAATTCACCTAATGCATTTCCAGCTAACCCTCAGATCAGGTCTTGACTTGGGCAAAGCTTGGATTGCTGTCCAACAGATGTGGCATCGGTCATGTTGAACCCAGCATTCACACTGCGTTAGCCTGGCTTTCTGCTGGGATTTCAGTTCCTTTTGACCGTTGCTGTTTATAAGCTGCATTTGTGTCTCTGGGGTGCAGATGGTGGAGAAAGACTTCAGATGTGTTTTTTTTAGCGTCAGCTGAAGCTTTCAAAACACATGAAAGTGGTTATTGTTATCTGCTTTCTGTTTGCAGAACATCAGTTTGGAGGAATATCAGCTAAACAACAAATGCCATTGAGTAATTATCTGGGAACAGCCACTGCTCCTTCCCTGTCACAGCTCTAAGCAGGGCATCCTTGCAAAGGAGTATATGTTTGTTATGGGCTGCACTCATTAGTGTCTTCGTTAGCAAGCTCTAAGAATGCAGGCAGTTTGGGATAGACTAGACCATCCTTCCCTTTTCCCCAGGCAACTAGCCAGTGAAAGCTTTTGAAGAGAAAGACAAAGAGACACAAATGTATACTTAAACTGTAAAATATATGACACTTCAAGGATACTTTGGATTGCTTGAAATTTTGTAAGCATACTAATTTTTCAGAGTCATATTGTGTTTCTTATGCTAGCTGTTTATTACCGCAGGAGACTCGGGGCAAGTGATTTGGAGTGTGTTTAAGTTCAGAAGAGCACTCCTCCATATTTCACAATCATTCTTCCTTGCAAAGATCCTTTTCCATGTGACTGCAAGCACGTTTTGCAGATTAATGGAACAAACTCTTGTGTTCAAGCAAAACCTGCATGACTGATTGTTCCCTTTTCCATGGACATCCCTCCAGCTTAGTCAAGGCTGAATGGCAGATGCTTGGAAAACCAGTGTGATTTCCCAAAAAGTGATTGCATCACACAGTTTCGATGTGTTCTGGAAATGGCTACTTATCTTATCTCTGCCTTCAGCAATATTTAGGAAAGCCTGAGTGCAGTTAGATAATGGGGCTGGTGGGACTCTGGCCCATTTAGCCCCTCGGAGGTGGTGTGTGTGTCGTAATGGCCAAGCCGCACTGTGAGCTAAAAGCCAGGCTCCTGTCTGATGACAAGTGTGAGCTCCCTAGGGACTCGCTCCAGGTGACAAAGGGCATCTGCATTCCTCCTGCACACTTGCTAAATAGTTAGGCTCCATCAGTTCTGTTTGCTGCTGGCTCTGCTCTAACCCTGCTGACTTGAGCACAAGTGGAGAACAGCCAGCACAGTGAGGAGCGGGCTGTGGACCTGGCTCAGGGAGGAAAACAGCACTTCAGCTGGTTGGACATTTACTGGAAGGATTGCCAATGCCATACTGAACTGTGCCCTGCCCACAGCCTCTTGTAAAACCCAGGGGTTGTTGTGAAACCCCATAGCTCAGGGCACAGATGGCCCTTCTGCCCTTTTAAACATTCCCCTGCTTGGAGAAGGGTGCTCGAGAGCATTTGTGAACCCTGGCTTGGCCCCACTATGTCTGGAAGCAGGGAAGATGCCCTGACCCTCATCCTTAGCCACAGGGCCTGAATGGAGGATGCCAGAGGAGGGGACAGTGGTGGAAGGTGCTTTCAAACCCCACAACTCATGCAAAGCGAGCCCACGTGTTCCCTCATCAGGATGGCTGCAGGAGTTACCTTGGCTCGCTCCAGACTTTTTCGCTGTTCATGGAATGCGGATGGGCTTTTCAGTGCTGCAACAGGAAAGAAAGAGGAGCAGTCAGCACAGGAGCGGAAGCAAGCAGCCACCAGGATATTCAGCAACAGCATTTTAATGAGTGCTATAAAAATAGCAACACAAACTAGCCGTTCTCTTTATTGCGCTGACTAAAAATAACTCAGGAAAGCTCTGGGAAATCCCGTGCTCTCAGCCAGTCCATGGCAGGAGAGCAGGGGGGACGGAGAGCATGGGGAGAGCAGGAGGCACATGGGCAGGGAGGGGGTGCGGGCTTTGAAACGTAGTGCTCCGTGGGACAAGTCAGAGAGCAGATGCGGCTTTTCCCTGGAGTGTTTGCTGCTGGTCGTGGAAGGCACCACAGCCCCAGAAGACAGATCTGGGAAGAGCAATAACGTGAGAGGGTACCTCATCTGCAAGTAAAACCTACAAGTGACTGAGGCTTGAGGCCAGCAGGAAAACTGAGAAGACCTGCCTCACTTCTTGGGGTCATGTGGGCAGAGCCTCCAGCGAGGGTCTTTCAAGGCAAGGCCCTGGAGCTGTGGTCCTTTGTCCCTCTCCTGTCACTGACTACCCCTCCATCTCTCACTGGACGTTTGTCCTGTCACCTGCCCAGAAGCATCTGTGTGACATGGGGTCTCCCTGGCCAGGCAGCAGACCATGCCCTCAGCATCTCCTGACACCTAGGAGGATTAACCCAGAGGGGCTCCCAAAAAAAGGCCAATGATCCCTGCCTCTCGGACCAGTGAACACCAGTCCCATGGAGCAGTCTGTATTGGAGTCATGGAGAACCCTGCACATTTCCTTGTTTACTCTGGTTCAGTAGAAGCAGGAGCAGAATTTGCACAGTGAAGGGGTTAATATTTCTCAGATCCTGCAAAAATTATTTTCTGGCTGTGTAAGCAGGCAAAATTAACTGTTCCCATTGGGACAGGGAAGGGGAAGGTGTCCTGACCCACAAAACCAGTCTGCTACAACTCTTTCTTTGGCAACAGGAATTCCCTTTCCATCTTCTGAATGGCATCCAATAAGGATGGAAATTATTTTCACACAGGACATGTTATCCTCCATCAGTCTAGAGGAAGATGCAAAGAAGACTGGGGGCAGCCAGGAAATGTTTGGGGGCCCTTTGAATTGGGTTTTGGTAGGCGACACCCAGAGCAACCCCCATAACCTCCAGTGAATCACAGTAAAACACAGAAGGCACATTCCTGCTCCTAACATTTGGAAAGCGGACATACAGACAAGCTAGCGTTACTGCGCCATGCTCCGGTGAGCAGCCATGAGGATTTGTGACAGCTGGTTTAATCAGAAGCAAAATAAAATGGTGCACACGAGAAAATGAAGTTAGCAAGAGAGATGACTTTTACAGCCCTGCTCACTGTGAAGTACTGAAATTGGGAGTATGCTCTGGGCATTGACCAAACGCCGTGCTATTAAAGAGGAAAATGTTGCAGAATTTAGTCATTTACCAAGATTTTTGGAGGAATTATGTAGACGCTGCAGCTTGTATTAGTCTACAAAACAAATAAAGACATCGCTAGCACTGGTTATTCAACAACTTGTCAGGGGATGACATGTCAGCTTGAAACGGCTGAGGGTCTGGAGGCAATAGGGCAGAGCTGCTGTGCTTGGTGTTGATAATCTTAGGACTATTGCCTCTAGGGTTTGAGTTAGAGGATGAGGTGGTGGCTGTGTACAGCAAGAGGGTCTTTCCTTCCAGCGCAGCTATTTCTGCAGCCCATCATGGTAGGGCTAACTTTGCCTTGAGGAATCCTTGATCCTGCAAGCTGCCTCCCCCTCCTTTTGGGTAGGTGAGCAGGGGCTGGCTGGGGTCTGGGGCAGGCGTCTGTGCAGGGCTTGAAGAAGGGTTCGTGCCCACTCAGCCCTAAAGCCTGCCCTTCTGCAAGTGACCCCACAGGGATTCTCTTCATTTAAAATGCTTTTGTTGGATCTGTACCAGTTTCACTAGGACAATAAAACTGCATGTGTTGTTGCATGAACTGGAAACTTCCTACTGAGTGAACCTGAAGAATGGGGCAGGCTCTGCTCTCACCTGCACTCCTATGCATCAGGAGCATGACTGTGTCTCAATGAAACTGGATCTCCCCTTGCTTTCAAAGGCTTCTCCATACACACAGTTACAGGGCTGAAGGGACCCAGAGGTTTCTCTTGCCTACCAGTCTGCACCTGTCTTTATTTTTAGAGCCTTTTTCAAGTAGTGTTGATTGTTTTGCCAGCCAGTTGTTCAATTTACCACCTGAAAACATCTGAGGATTAGAGTCCAGCTTTGAACATGAAGTCTGGTGCAATGCTATTGCCTTTTGCACCTGAGCGTCCTCCTTTAGGCAGTTTCCTGCTTTCTCCAGTGATGGGACCATCTGAAGGTTTCACATTTCTTAGAGGAACATCCAAGGGAGTGTGAACAGAGCTCAGGTATGCAATGGCATTGATCTTTACCAGTCAAACCGAACACAGACTGGGCTTTGGTAAGTCCATCCATCTCACTGTGCCATGCTGAGGTAACACTGATACTTCTCCTTGCAGTATTCTCCTTGATACCAAAAACCAGCCAGCTTCTTAGGACTTACGCCAGTGTTTCGCACTTACTGTGCTATAGCTGCACTGCTGAACAGCTCAGCAGGCTCTGCATATAGTCATCAACTCCCCTTCCTACGAGGGTTTCTACGAGCCCTCAAAGCTTTTATCCAATGCTATCCTGTTACTCTGACCTTCCATCTCTTTTTCTGGTCTCTGTATAAAATGAATCAGTTAGAAAAAAAGAGTTTCTCTGTTCTGGGATTATATCAGCAGAAAATGTATGCAATAGGTTGAAAACAATCCTTGTGCAAAATCTGATGTGCAATGTGGGATCAAGTGCATGCTCCAAGCCTGGTACCAAACCTGACTCTCACCACGGAGACAAGCAATGCCCATCTTTTCTCTTTCCAGTAGGGTTATTCTCAACCACAGTGGGTTACAGCCATCTGGATCCATTTCTCACCCTCCTGCAATGCATGTGAACTGAAATCCTGTCCCAGTGCACCTCCTAGAGCCCACCTCATCTGCTGGTCCTCAGAGGCGACAGGGCATGGGGAGATACGGTTAAACAAAGACTTGTTTTTTGTAAGGTATGACTGCACATGCCCAAACCATGGGGAAGCTGGCCACGGCTCCCATGTATTGAATGCTGACACCTGACACTTCCTGAGGTCAAATTCAGCAGTTAAATTCTTCATGTTTGTTTTTGTAATGGCAGAAGTGCCTTTTCTTCTACTACTTTCAGTGAGTGAACTGTGTTCAAGCTTCCCAAAATGGCTTTCTTGGGCAGAAACCAGACTGCAAATTTCAGCCTAGAAGGTGGGAGTGTAAAGAAGCTGTAGGTAACAGGAAAATACCCTCCAGTGCCATCAAATAACTTGGGCCTAATATGTGGTCCGCAATGTGTAAAGTTTTAAATGTTAGGTGCCCCTTGTAAAAGCTCAGTCCCATGCACTGGGCACAGCGTCAGGTACGCCAACCTCTCACTTGGCACTGCCGCTCCGTAGGTGTGCAGTGAGGTGTCCTGCACCTTACTGAGTGTGCCCACTTTTACAGAGTGGACTTAGCAGTTCAGGAGATGTTGGACATATTTCTGTCCACAGACTGTATTGCCAGTGCTTGCAATGCTATCACAAATGTCACAATATTTTGCTTAAAGCTCTAGCTCCTGGAGCCCTGTGATTAAAATGCTTGCCCTTTGGTGGCAGGCAGCATAAAATCTGAATGCTTAAAGAAATAAACAGAAGAAAAATGGAAAGAACCTGCATTTATCATTCTTAAAACCATGTGACAATCATGATTTTTGTCTTCCTGCTCAAGTTTTCTTAATGCTTGATGATGGCACTACTGTATTGAGAAGGCGTCTGTTGCTGGCTGCCTTACATGGTTCTTTAGGAAGGCAGCTGCATGAGAAGGGCAGAGGGACAGGCAGGGCGCAGCAAGCAGTGCTAGGGCCATGCTCTTAGCGAGCTGTTGTTCTGCTGTTCCGACAAGAGCTGCATCACAGTCTTCGAGGTTAGCCAGAAGAGACAAAAGTGACACAGCCTTTGGAAAGCTGTGATCTTAGCAGTGAACCCAAGGGGCCCTTGATAAGACAGAAAGGATAATCCTCTACCTGGGTCCCAGATAATGCACATGGAGCCTGAGGCTAGGTCAGGATGGAGTTATCCATCGAGCAGGGCTGAGCTCTCAACATCATTTCTCCAGTGGTACTACAGGTTTCATGATACACCTGCAGGTGCAGAAGGGGATCATTTTCGTTCACTTACTTTTTGGGCTCTAGCATCTGGCTTTCTGATGCTGAATGTTTACATGCTAATACTGGCCTGGAGCTTGTCCTTCAGGCTCGAATGCCAGGTTAGCAAGGATGAATGTGGCCAGAGAAGGGAAAGCACGGATATCACGAGCCATTCGGCAGTCTGCAGCAGGCAGGCCCAGGTGAGGTTTCGTTGGCCTCAGGTGTACGCTGACAGTTCTGCCCTGTGGGTTCCTGACTGGGCACAGGCACAGATCTGGGTGTGTCTCAGTCATCCTGGGGCTGCCTCTCTGCACTGGGGCCAAGGCAGTTACCCACCGCTTCTTTCTTCCACAGCCTCCTGGAATGGGCCCTCTCTACCTCTTCCTCATTCTGTGGGTCTGATCCCGCCACTGAGGTTCCTGGCTTTTACAGGATGACATGAGATTCTCTGCCCTTGCCTACGTGAAGAGCTTTATGAGTCTTCTGCTTGGAGCTGGATATGCTTGTCCTGCTACAGTGGCCTCTGGGACAGGGAGGTACGCAGCTGAATTTTAGGATGATGTAAGCTAAGCACCTCTCCTGACTTCAGTTTGAGCAGCGGCGTTATAATCTGCGTGGCAAATGTTGGGCACCGTTGTACAGCACCAGGGACCATAATATTTCTACAGGGCAGGAAGCGAAGTCCCCCCTGGTAGCAATCTGCTCAGAGCTGAGTGGGTCTGAGCAGGTGGCTGGTGCCACACAGACCCCCAGCAGTGTCCAAGATGAACACAGCCCCTCTGAGACAGGAGGGGGTGAAAAAGGCAGAAAAAGATACTCACGTGGCATGATGCCTTGGTCTGCCAGCTGCTCACGGGTCCTTCTCTGCTGAAGCCGTAGCTGTAAAACTGTGAGAGAAAGAGTGTCAGGAAAAGATGCAGGATTTTCCTGAGGTACTAATAAATCTATCAGGGATGATGTGCCAGGGGTCTGTGTATGGCACAGAGACCTGGCACTGGTCCCTGCTGCTGCTGGACCAGCCTTGGTGCAGAGTGCTCCAAGCCGAGGAGGACTGCCAGGGAGGAGCTGCGCAGCCTGCACCGGCCCAGACCCCACTTTTGCAGACAGATGAGCAGGGCAGGGCTGGTTCTGGTGCAGGCAGTACCCTAGCGCTTGGGACAGACTGATCCCTGCCTGGCACCTGTAATAGCAGCCTCAGGTGACCATGGCTTCAGCTCAAAGAGTTGCTCAGAGAGAGAGTCCATGTGTGGGCAAAGGGTGCCAGCTGGGAGGGAGGCTGGGTTTGAACGTCCAGCGCTACCTCCTGCAGCTGGATATTGCCACCCTGTATTACGGGAGGGTGAAGGACCTGTTATAAGTCAAATGGAGTAAGGTGCGTTCAGAGGTTTTTGAAAAAAATTATAAATATGATAAATACTTTATCCATAAAGGTCTTTTGTGCTTTTTTGTTTATTAGACAGCCTCCATGGTATCATGTTCTATAGATTCATTGCCACTGGTACCTGCTTCCCAGACACAACTGAAACATGAATGCAAACTGAGTTCTGCACAGTGGTGCTGGCCATAGAGCAACCATGCAGAAGATAATGATTTTGACATTATGACATGCATTTTGGCCACATCCAAGTATCCATGTGCATGCTAAGATTTGGGATGCATGTCTACGTTTTTGGTTGCTTTTTAGATTTGTTCAGGCATAAGGGCAAGGAACAAAAATGAAGAACACTCTAAATGGCTAACAGGTAGCTGAGACAAATCAAGCATCCTGATGACACGAGGGAGAACTGTACATCTAAAATGGGGTTATAGAGAAGATAGCGCTAGACTCCCGTCAGGGGTGCATGGCAATAGAAGAAGAGGCAATGGTCACAAGTTGCAGCAAGAGAAATTCTGATTGGTTATTAGGGGAAAAAAGTCACTGTAAGAGTAGTGCAGGCCAAGAACAGGGGCCCAGAAATGCTGTGGGATATCCATCCTGGAGATGAGCAGAGCTTGCCTGGAGAATGTCTTGAGCAAC